>NW_004567107.1:10457939-10567141 GCF_000260355.1 Condylura cristata | reverse complement strand
TTATTATTTTCTCCTCATTTTATACAAAGTTTTACAAACTTATTGTTCACTAACAGCCAGATACTATTCACTATTCCAAGTGCTTTCTAAACAGTAACACATTCAAAGGTCTTAATAACTTGAAATATTGCTGTAATTTTGTTAGTAAGTGTACCCAGGTATGGAGATGGAGAGGCTAACAAATTTGCCCAGGTCACACAGCTGAAAGCAGAAAAAGTAGAATTCAAATGCAGGCAAGGCTGGTCCTGTGTCTATGGTCTTAACAACTGGGTTATGCTGAGATAATTCAAAGAATTAGTGTGCAGGGTACCCACAGAGGAGAAAAGTCTTCAAGAACTCTGAAATTCTTTAGATATCACTTGGGAGTTCATGGTTACTGGCTGGACAACAGCTATATGAGCCCTGACTCCTGGAAGCTGTGTGCCTACTGCTCACGTGGTATCAAATCAACCATCCAGGGCACAGTCCTTGCCTATCGCCCAACCTCTGGGTCTGGGCCCCCTGACACCAGCATAAAACTCACACCAGTGTAAGCTGATTGCTGCAAAACCTCTCCTGAGAGGCTCTCTGAGCCAGCCTTTGCTGCCCCAGGCCACCCCCAAAATGTTGAGGTTCCAGCCTACTGCCCAAATAATCACATTAACTGGTTGAGGATAAAGAGGTTTAGGAAGGGCCTCAGTGAAGAAAAGATGTCTGTTTACTGCCTCTGACATTTCCACACTTGGCTCATCAGAACAGAAGAAAGAGGCCAGCAGCCCTGGAAGAATGCCCAGCACCCCGGGCAGAGCCCGGTGGCAATCATTTCAGGTTTCTAGAGCTCCATCGCTATGCTCACCCTTTGGTGTCTTCCTCTGAAGAGACAGGGAGACTGAGGCACCAAGTATGGAAAGGGCTTAGGACTTTTCTGAGTTGGTGGCAGAGGAGAATCATAGCGAAATGTTCCACCATCTGGTCCAGAGTTCTCTGCAATAGCACAGTTGTTTCATAGATTGCAAGGAGAGGGAGACCTAACAAGGACAACTGGCCCAGTTGTCTCATTTATAGATCGGAAATTGAGGTCCCAAGAGAGGAGAAGATTTACCCTAACTCACAATACCTGACCTTGCCTCAGTGTTATTTGTATTACTTGATACTTCACTCCTGAGACTGCAAATACCATTAAAACAGCGTCCCTACTGAATTCATCTTTATACCTGGGAACTGCCTAGTATAGAGCAAGTGCTCAATAAATAATGGTTAAGTGGATGATGGATGTAGGAACAAATGAATGAATGCACAGATAAATAAATAAGTGGACGGATGAATTAATAAATAAATTCATCTTGCTTAAGGCTTGGTCCCACTGGAAAGAAACCCCTAAGGGAAACAGACTTGACGTTGCCATGAGTCATGATATCAAAGTTCAAATTAGTCTCAAATGTTTTCTTAGCATGCAATTTGATGAATAGGAAACAAATAATCTACATCAGCACAGAGTCATGAGGTAGGAAAACAAGCAGGAGCTGGTAGGGTAGGTGGTTAGATTATGAGTTCCTGTTTCTCGCAGGTCACACAGTTCTCTTTAGACGCTTCATCTCATCCTTCAAGACAGCCCAGCATGGTGGCTCTGCCATCCCCACTTCAGGGGTGAGAAGACTGAGGGTCACAGGTACACAAGAACTAACCCACAGCCATCTGGCTCCTCAGGGAGGTCAGACTAAAATCCAGCCTCCCCAGTAACAGTCCACCCTCCACTGGCTGGCACTGGGGCCTCAGGTGGGTCCTGAGAATGCCCTGCACACCATGAAGCCAGAACCAGCTTGTGCATTTCCAAAAAGGAATCTGAAAACAGCTGGTGTCACCATGCTGGGGCCCTGTGGGCTCAGGAAGTATTAAACTACAGCTCCACGGACTGAGCTCATTTCTCACTCTGTCTCATTAGGAGTGGCCATCAGCGCCTGCAGCAGGGAGCCAGCCCGCCATCCACTCACACCTCCACGCGCAGGTGACAGCCCCGCCGGCTGCTCCATCCCACTTCTCATGTCAATTTCTTAGAGATGAATGGTGGGGCTTTTTCTATAAGACTAAGATGTGCTGTTTGTTCAACCAATATTTATCGAGCGCTCTGCTGCACGTCCCTCTGCGTGGCGGGTGCTTTGGGGAAGACAACAGTGCTATTCCATGCTAAGCATGAAGCCAGACTTTTGTGCACATTATCTGATTTATTACTACTGTTGCACTGCTCCTGTTATTATTTAAGACAGTCTAGGACTGCACACTTACACTATATCAGATTTACTGAGTATCTGCTCTTGTGATGTGCTGATGACGGCACAGGATTGAGTAGGACCTCACCACAAAGTTTATGCCTACCCAGGATCGCAGAATGTGCTCTGAATGGGAAAGAGCATCTTTGTTTTTTCTTGTTTGTTTTTCAACCAGGCATGCGTGATTTCATTGAATAGTAACCATTGTGTGACATTATATTATTTTCAGTTGTACAATGAATCAATGTTTTTGTATATTGCAAAATAGTCTCTACAGGAAGTCTCGTTAACAACCATCACCATAAATAGTTAATAAAACTTTTTTCTTAGATCAGAACTTTGTTAGCTCTATTAGCAACTTCCAGATAAGCAACACAGTATTATTAAATGTAGTCACCATGGTATACACTAAGGAAACAGGGGCCTTTGTATTGATAGATGCAATCATGTTACAATGAGGTCATACTGGGTCAGGGTGGGGCAAAATCTCATCAGTGGGATCATGGAATTCTGCACAGTGGTGGAAACACTACGGGAGAACCTCAAAGAAGACAGGCACAGACTGAAGTGGAGCAGCTGCCTGTCAGTAGACACCGAGGACGGCCAGTAAGCACAGGAAGCTAAGGAGATGTAAGGAGACATTCTGCTGAGAACCTCTAAAAAAGAGACAGCCATGCTGACTCCTGACTTCGGACTTGAGGTCTCCAGAACTCAGAAGGAATCAAGTTCCATTGTTTGAAGCCATCTGGCTGGTGGGCACTTGTTCTGGAAGCCCTAAGAGTCTTAGATCATGATGCCTAGCTGCCCTTCCTTCAGTCCTTTCTATGGGCACCACGACAGGAGAATGTCATGTAAAACAGCTCCCTTAATTCCCACATCAATCTGAAAGGTGGATCTTGTGACCCCCACCCCCCGATTCTGTGGATGCAGGGTTACAACAAAAAATTGAATTGAGTCAATTTTCTCAAGTCTCACACTTGAGGAAACACTCTTCACCAAGTAGCCTAGTAGTGCTTGTATCAAGCTTCAGAGGAAACACAAAGAGGGCAGCAAGGATGGAGAGACTGAATATCTTCGTACCTTTTTCTCTCTCCATCACACATGCACAAATAACCTCAGTCTCTCTGTTTTGCCCCCTCTCCTCCTTCCTCTAGAAAATTCCTCTGCTTTGTTCTTAGCATAACCCACGAGGGCTGCCCCCACCACAGGTACAGTAAGACTTTTCAGCATCAGAAGCCATCACCAACCAGTTTACTCCCTGTCTGCAAACCAAAGTTTTAAAGAAAGAACCAACTGACCCACCTTGTCCTGACTCAGAGCACAAGTCTCAGGTCACAAAGGAACCCAAAGATTTGTTGCTTTCCATTCAAGGGCCCATGTTGTTTAATCCAGTCTTCTGTTGTCTGGAGCTGGAGGAAGAAGAAAAGGCAAGGTTAAATACAGGACGTGGATGTTTAGGGGATTATCACTAAGTCTCTCTGTGTTACATTTTCCCATAGATCAAGAGGTCCTTAGGTCAAGCAAAGAAAGTTAAGAACCCCATCAAGAACGATGAGGATATTATCCAGTTGTACTTTCCTCAGTGACCTAGGCAAGTCACATATAAACTCCTGAAGTTTACTTTCTTTACAAAACGGGGCTAACAGTCATTCCTATACAAGAGTATGCTGAAAGAGAAATAAAATGAAGATGGAAAGTGGAAAATGCAGTAGATATCTACTACCTAACTTCTGATTTTACTCTTACCAGGATAACACTGTACCACCTTACCATGTGGGTGTTGTGATTGTTGATTTGAGCCACACGTGTTAAATATTGACTGTTGACTATTCACGTGAGTGTCATCCTATATGAAATGTCTGAGAAAAGTGTTCAACCCTGGATGCGTGTCTGAGCACTGTGACTGTGACTGATGCTGGTGTGATCATATTGTGTCTGGATCAGCTGCTACGAACCGGGTCAACTCAACACAAACCAATCTGACTTGGGGATTCTCAGCAGGCAGGCAGACAGAGCCAGGGGACTTTTTTTTTTCTATATTAAACTATTGATTTTTCATAAACTAAGAGTACAAAAGGCCAGTGAAAACAACTGAATTCCAGAGCAGGATGCCAAAAATATTAGACAGCTCTTTGTCCCTTGTTGGCCACTTTCACAGAATGACTTCCTTTCAGAGAAAAAAAAAACTCTTATTTCTGGGTTGTAAATGGAAGGAAAAGGAGGAGAAAGGATGGAGGAAAAAGGGGAAGGAGAAGAAGAGAAAAAAACATGCTAAAGCAGTAATAAGAAACCCAATTTCTAGCTGACTCAGTTACTGAATAAATTCCTTTCTTACTTTTAGGGATCAAGAAGTCAAGTTTGAGACTTTCTTCATTAGGGAATTTGGTGACTATTATGGGAGGGAGATGAAGAGGAGAGAGAAGATAAATGAAGAAAAAGACCTGAGGGAAGATACATTAGACCCATGGATAGTACTGGTCAGTTCACTCCTTTACCTTCACTGGGATTCCATGTATGAGCCCAGAGAAAGTTCCATCCCTTGACCCTAGCCAGGAGTGAGTGCCTGTAGTGGGGACCTAGAAGGGAGAGTGACCCCCATTCACAAAAATAAGCCAAAACATTGAATACAAAACTCTAGACCTTGGGAAAGCAATGTAAATGAGGAGCCCTGAAGTAGCAGCTCACAGATGTCAGGATGAATCCTGTTCTCCCCCAGAGTTACACCATTGGGGGACTGAGCCAGTAGGGGGACACCACCATCTTTATGAGTTTTAACAAACCTATAATAAAGTCATATAAACACCACTGCCACCAAGATAGAGATATTTCCACCACCCTGAGAAGTTGCTTGCCCTCCTCCAATCCAATGTCTCCTCCAATCCCCAATGCCTGGCTACCACTGATTTGATTTCTATTCCCATAGTGCTGACTCTTCTGGGAAGTCGTATAAATGGAATTGTATAGTATGTAGCTTTTTGTGTCTTACTCTTTCACTCAGCTTAATGCTTTTGAGATCCATTCATGCTGTTGCTTGTAGTAGTAGTTTTCTTTTTTATCACTGAGTAGCGTTCCTTTGTGTGTGAGTGTCACAATTTGCTTATCCATTCACTAGCTGATGGGCATTTGGGTTGTTTCCAGTTTGGGATGATTATGAATAAAGCTACTATAATCATCCCTCTACATGCTTTGTGTGAACATATGTTTCGTTTCTCTTGGATAAATACTTAGAAGTAGGAAACAGGAGCTGTACAGTATTGTGGGCTTAATTGTGTCTCCCTCAAATCCAGAGGTTGAAGCCCCAACCTCCTGCACCTCATAATGAAACTGTATTTGTAGACAGGTCTTTTAACGTAGTGATTCATGTGAAATGAGGAGAGATCTCAGGAGAAACTTGTCAACACCTTGACCTTTTGATTCCCAGCCCGCAGAACTGTGAGAAAATAAGTTTCTTCTGTTTAAGCCTCTTGATCTGTGGTATTTTGTTATGGTAGAAAATTAATACATATGGCAAGTACATGATTAGCTTTTTTAAAAGCCCAAATGTTCTCTTCCCAAATTGATTGTACTAATTGATTGTCCTATAAAGAAAATAAAAGTCTCAACTTCCCCATCTCCTTCCCCACTGATATTAGTTTTTCTTCCTTGTTTTAATGTTGCATAATGAAATCTCATTATGGGTTTATTTCTTTAATCACTCATGACATTGATCATCCCTCATGTGCTTTTGTTACTGTATGTCTTCCTTGGTGAAATATTGTTCAGTGTTTTGCCCATTTTTAGCGGTTTATTTTCTTATTAGCAACTTTTGTGAATTCTTTATCTGCTCTAGACACAAGGTATATGTCTTTGCAAATACTGCCTCCTCATCATTTTGCTTTTGTGTGTGTGTGTTTAGAAATATTTTGGGGTTCTTTTGAGTCTTATCTTTAAATTAATGCTCTATTTATTATCAATTACTAATTGATAATGATTAATAATTATAAGTTTATATCCTTGTTTGCTTATTTTAAGTGCTTTTGAAGAGCATAAAGTTTAACTTGGGGTCCTCCCTGGTGGTGCAATGGGTTAGGACGCAGCACTGCAAGCTAGTTGCTCTAGAAGTGACCCACATAGTGCAGCAGACCATTTCTGTCTCTCCCACTGCCCCTGTCAGCAGTGTACTTCACTGATCTGTCTATTCTGCTCTCCACTCTGGTGAATTCTCTCACCACCCCTGCACCTCTGGCCTGTACCCCAGTTCTGTATGCATAAATATATATATTTTTAAAGTCCAACTTGGTTTTTTTTGTTTGTTTGTTTTTTATGGTTTGTGCTTCCTATGTCCTATCTAAGTACTCTTTAGCGTGCCAAAGATTTTCTGCTCTGCTCCTCTATGCCCCCATTTTCATGGGAAAATTCCCCAGTGTTGAAGGCATGTGCGTCTGTTTAGCTCTAACAGGGGAGCAGAGAGATGGGGATGTGGGCCTGTATAATTCAGAGATGAAAGAGTAGATGATGCCCCCTTGGAACAGACCTAAATTCAGACTGTCTTACAGCATTATCAGTTAAAACACTGATCTGTCTATCCTGTTCCCTACTCTGTCTCTGGTGAAGTCTCACCACCCCTGTACCTCTGGCCTATACCTCAGTTCTGTATGCATAAATAAATAAATTCTTTAAAAAAGTCATTAAAACAGTGCTAGCAAGGCATGAACATATGGAGGGGTAAAATATACTGATCTCTTTCAACTGCCACCATTAGATGAAACTGTGGCTAGTTAGAAGAATGAAACCAGGTTGAATCTGGTAGGTAGAGAAAATAAGGAAGGGTGTGGTGGGAGTTAAGGCAAAGGCAGATCCAGAAAAGCTTTAGATCCAACTTTAGAATGCCTGGCCCTTATCCTCAAGTCATTGAAAAGCCCTGAAAGACCTAGAAGAAAGCATCATCTGATTGCCTTTTTATAAAGACCATTCTGGTTATAGAATGAATTAAAGGGGAACAATTTAATTCAAATGCAATTAAAGGAAAACAAGACCAAAGGGAGTGAGACCAGTTAGGGGCTGCTGGAATCATCTTGACAAGAGATGGATTAAAGGCTAAGACTTAGGGCAGTGGCAATGGGAGTGGAGACAAATGTATTAATTACATTTAAGACCCTTTAATATTTGGAAATTCTCTGAGTGCCTCATAAACTCCATGTCCCTAACAAAATAAGAAAATGCATATTGCTACATAATTGTTAATTCACCCTGGATCCTTCTTTCTTCAGTGTATTTACCATAATAGCTAATTACATGCCAAGTCACAGTGCCAGATAGATAATATAATAATGCTCCTATTTAGAAGGTCCCTGTCTCCTGAAAGGAGGAGTATGGCTAAAGAGTCAACAAATAAAATCCACTTACACTCCCTCTGTGATCACTTTAAGTAAAGAAGCATCTCTTCCCACTTTGAAGAGTTGCAAGTTGAAAAGAAACTGCAGAAAGTGTAATGTAATTGAATTTTCAGTATTTATCGAGAACTTACTATGTACCAACACGTTTCCATGTTAGTTTATCTGATTCTCACAGCATTCCTGCAATTTTAAATATGATTGTCCCAATATAAACCCCCCCAAAAAAAATGCTGAAATGGAGTGTCTTTTGCAAGACTTAGAAGTGGGAGCAGGGAATGGGAAACCCATGCCCCCTTGGGTGCCGATATTATCCCTGCAACTGGAAACATATTTCCCATCAAAATGTTACACTCATATTAGTGAATCTTTCAGAGACATAGAACTGAAATAACTTAAGGAATTAGCATTCTTAATATGTCTTGGTGTTGGAACTTTAAAAACTGTTTTTATTACAACCACTTTCCTTAGGCAAATGCTGCTGCTTTAATTGACAAAGAAAATGCATAGGTGGATATAAAGAAAGTGTAGCTTGTTTGAAAGCCACCATGAACCGATCCATAAAAATTAAAGAAAATAATGAAAAGAAATTGTTGGGTCTGGGAGTTTATTTCTTAAGTGAACAATACTATGTCCTGCATTTAACAAGGAGAAAGTGATTTCTACTCATATCTGTGGTTCTTAAATAAATGAAGTGCCCTGGATTTCTTTAAAAATATGAGGGGCTGGGGGCCCTCCCTGGTGGCCCAGCAGCTAAAGCGCAGCACTAAGAAGCTAAAGCCACTTCCACATGAGTTTGATCCCCGCCTGCCCCGAAGGTGATCCGCATGGCTGGCAGACCTCTCCTGACCCGCCCACTGCTCCCCTCAGCAGTGTACTTCGTCAGTCGGCCTGTTTTACTTTGCACTCTGTCTCTGATGAATCTTTTCCTCGCCCCTGCACCTCTGGCCTACACCCCAGTTCTGTATGCATAAATAATAAATCTTTAAAAAAATAAATATATGAGGGACTGGGCCCTCACTGGTGGCACAACAGCCTGAGGCACAGCACTAAGTCCACAGCCACTGCAGCACTAGTTCGATCCTCAGCCAGGGAACTGACCCATATGGCGACACCTCTCCTGAGCCACCCACTGCTCCCCTCAGTAGTGTAGTTCACTCAATCTGCATGTTCTACCCCCTGCTCTGTCTCTGGTGAATCCTCTCACCCCCTGCATCTCTGGTCCCTTGACCCCAGCTCTTGTATGCATAAATAAATAAATCTTCCGAAAAAAAAAATATACAGACTTTCTCCCCCTCAAAATATATTTCAAGTGCTATTACAAACTCCTTCCATGACGCCTACCTATAAACACTAGATTAAAACCCCAGACCCTGAAGAATCATATAATATATAAATTAGAATTTAGTTTTGGCTGACAACATGATGTGAATTTAGTCTTGGTTGCTATTTGCTGACTAGGTGATGCAGCTGAGAAGTCCCCACATCGAGAATCAGAAGGCCTGTGGGCCAGCCTCAGTTCTGTCCAGTTACCCTCTAAATCATATGGACCCAAACTCCATGGCAGGTCAATTGGGGGATGGCTGATCTAGGCTGGCTGCGACCCAGGAATATGTTTTCTCTTTCTGGAACCAGTAGGGGAGTCTAAGATGTGCCCTCCTGAGACTGGCAAGGATTCAAGGGAGCAAGCAGAAACACAAAAGATTTCTCCATCAACACACTCAGCTCAGGCACACTGGAGCCTCTGCCAGAGTCTATGGGCCAAAGTTAGTTACAGCCACAATAAAAATGTTGGGAAATCATGCCAGGTTGGCTTTATTTTTAATTCAGTATCTTTTCCTCCCTTTTCATTGTTTTTTTTTTTTAGGCCTGGTTAGTTTGCAACAGTGTCAACAGTGTATATGATTCAGGGGAACAAGTTCACACCTCTGCAGTTGTCTGCTACCACCCACACCCACACCCACCACTCAGGTACTCTATGTCACACATGGTCCCTCTCTGGTAATCTCGATTATCAGACTTCTAGGGTTTGTTTGGTTTAGTTGTATCTGTTGTTTTGTTTTGTTTTTCTATATACCACATGAGTGAAGCCATCTGGTATTTATCTTTCTCCTTTGACTTAATTTGCTTAGCATAACCCCTCTAAATCCATTCACGATGTTGCAAATGGCAAGAGTGCATTTTTTTTATAGTTGAGTAGTAGTCCATTGTGTAAATATACCACATTTTCTTAATCCACTGGTCTGCCAATGGCCGCTGACGTTGTTACCATAACTTGGCTGTGATCACTGGCTACAATGATAGCCCTTTGAAACAGTGTTTCTGCATTCTTGAGGTAAATAACTAGAAGTGGCTTGGCGGGATCAAATGGTCGGTCTATTTTTAATATTTCAAAAATCACCGTATTGGTTTGCTATGCTGTGTAACAAATCACCACAAATAGCAACTTAAGAGAACACATACTTATCAGCTCATAGTCTTGGTGGTTCAAGTGTCTGGGCAAAGCTTAGCTGTGTTTTCTGCAAAGCTGTAATTAAAGTAGCAGCCAAGGCTCAGTTCTCATCTGGAGGTTAATGGCTATGGATTCACTTCCAAGCTCACTTCCAAATAATTTGTTGGCCAAATTATTTCCTTGTGTCTGTAAGTCCAAGGACTTCAGTTCCTTGCTCAGCTCCTATGTGCTGCCAATTTCCCCTCCCTCAATGGCCTTCTCCCACTGGGCATTTGCTTGTTTCACAAAAGCTGGTTTCTCCATGCCAACAATGGCCTGAGAACAAGTCCACTGGGAAAGTGTGGTCTTTCATCATGTGATGTAATCAGATGATCGCATGCATGGTGTGCTCATATCCCATCATCTTTGCCGCATCCTGTTGCTTAGAGACAAGTCACAGGTAGGTAGGGTTCCCTGTACACAGGAGGTGAGATCTTAGGGATTGCCTCCCCATCTACCACAACCCCTTTGGAATGTAAAACTTCCAGTTCACAGAGCGAAGGGTATGGCCTGAGCAAGCATAAAGCTGCAAGGCCCATAATCAACCCACCATCCTATTACAGAGTGGCAGGAGACAATGGAGGGTCCCATGAGTTAGGACAAGCAGGAAGGCATCTCTGAGGAACTGAGACTTGGATAGAGACAGGCACAAACAAAGGAAACAGCAGTGTGAAAATCTGTAGTTTTTTAGAGTTTGGTAACTGACAAATAGGCAGGAATTAAGAGCAGGGACTAGACTTTCAAATGGACCTTAGCTCAGTCTGTTCTCAAATGATGGCTGGACACCAAGTTTTTCCTAATCTTCCAATTAAATTGGAAGACTGCTTAAATTGCTGTGCCAGAAACCATCTTCTAGACAAAGGATACCAAGTGGCTAATGAGGTGAAGAGGAGATCATGAGAGGGAACGCCAGGAGTTTATGCCTCATGGAACATTTCTGTCTGATGTGTGCAGGAGAAGAGGAGAGAACAAGTAAAAGAAATCAGGATGAGGGAGCCCCCAGAGACAGCAAGGGCTGGAGGTCATGGCTACGGAGGAAAAGGCTTTTTCCGCAGTGGTGGGTAACTGAATTGAAGGCTCAGACCGGGTAATTGACTGATGCCAGTACTAAACTGAAAAGCAATTTCACATAACGAAGACTCATGTATCCCACAGAACCTTGGCTCAGGCATAAACCCTCTCTAAACATCAGGTTCTTAATCTGTGAAATGGGAGGGCTGAACTTAAATCAGCTCAAGCAGGTGACAGTGATACTGTTACTAATCTTTCTGTGAAACAATTTTTATATTTCTATTATATGTTTCATGCCTCATCACACAACCTTTTAAAACACTATTAAAATTTTTAAAATGGTGAAATATACATTGATTTGTGGCCTCCAGTAGACAGTTCCAAAAGTCCTTTTCAGCTCTCAGTAAAGTGCTTAGCACAACACGTGGTACGTTGCAAGATTTCAATAAGGCCATTGCAATTACTATTATCAATTACACTATTTTATGATTTTCTTCAAGAAGTTCAATGCAACATACTTGGAAAAGCAGTACATTAAAATGTCATCAGCCAGTAATTTTACAGCCAATTTAATGGACCCCTATCATTAGCCAAGGAAGATAAAAGACCCTGACTTTGTACATGGTAGGCACAGCAATAATGTATTTTTAAATGTGTAAATAGGTACTAGCTAGGGGTAATCCCAAACATTGGCGTATGCCTAATAAACATTACGAGCTGTGTACACACAATGTAGAGACTCAGCGAGCTGCTATTGATTTTCTCAGAGTCCAAACTGAACCTTAGAGGTAGGCAGGAGATACATTTCATCTCTGCTGGTGGACAAAGTGAAGATAAAAGATTTTCCCAATGTCCAAGTTAAATGGTAGACTCGCTTATAATATGCAGACCATGCCCACTGATGGAGCAAACTGGGGCACATCCAGAGAGGGCAGTCCCAGAATCACATAGGGATGACAAAATTCCAGGCCCTCTTTTGCATATTTGTTAATCAATAGTATGAAAATGTGTTCCTGGGAGTTTGTTTTTTTAAGTTCCTGCGGTGAATGATTAACTAATGTTGTTAGACTTAAACTCTGGGAGGGAAGGGCTTCTGATTTGGTCAAGGGGGTACAATGTTTGGCTGGGCCAATTACAGGTCTCCCCTGCTATTGGAAAATAGAACCCTTTTATTCATTATGATTTGATGGGTTACTTTTGGTTTTGGGAACATTATTACCATTCACTTATGTGGAAATTTTTTGAGCATCCCAAGACCCAAAATATCACACAAACTCATAGCAAATAGGGAAAGTCTACTTTCAGAGAGCAGGGAGCAGCCTCAACTCTATCTATTAGATGAATATGTATTCAGAAATGAATGACCACAGTGCTGTAACTATCTCTGGGAAGTCAGAACTAAATAAGGACAGAGGACTTTTGCAAATGGAGCAGAAAATAGTAAAGGCTTAGAAAGAAGAATCAAGTTCAAAACACAACTTCAGCATTTGTATCTACACTTACTATGGGATGAGACTACACTAAGCATTAGGAAAGAAAGGAAAGAAAAAGCAGCCTCTTGCAAGGTTCTGCCAGCCTGAGAGAGACAGGAGTTGCATATACTGAAGCCCAGAATATAAAATAAATAATACCAGTAATGTTTGGTTTTCCAGGTTAGACACCCTATAAGTGATACCCTATAAGAACTTCCTTGCATATATGATCTTATTTTAAAGTGCTGAAGGAGACCTGCAAAACTATAAAGCTGGACAGGAGCGAGGCAAGTCTGCCACTTCCTTCCAATATTTGTTTTGTTCACTTGCTTAAATAGCTGACTTCCTGAATTGGCTATTTGCCAATTCAGGAGTCAGGCGCTCTCTTGGCCTCTCTTGAGACACTGGTGATCAAATATTAGCTGTTGGGGCAATGCTGGTTTCCAGGTGGGGAAACTGAGGCAAAACTGACCTCAGTAAACAGGCCTGGTCTTCTCAATTTTCTAATCCAGCAGGAAGGGTATTTCATAAATCAGGGATTTTTTTTGCCTCGCCATAAAATATCTGCAATTTTCTTTCTTAGATTGTTAGAGATCCTTACAATTTAGCAAAATCTTTTCTGCACCTTTAGTAATACTCAAACCCTATTTAGCATCTAAATTCAGCTACCATTCCCCTCCTTCTCACCTCGGTGTTCTGCTGACTTCCAGATAAGACAAAGCACACCATGGACATGTGTAACACCTTCAGCAAATATATCAGTGACTCCTAATCAAATTGGGCACTCACTTCTCCCACCATCCACTATGCTTCCCCACCTCCGGCTTCCCTTCTTTCTGACATACATTTAGGATTTTCCACCTCTAAGGCAGGGTGCTTTGTTACTGAGCTTCCAAGGGAGAGAATTCAAGCACTGTTGTTAAGTCAGTGTGTGAAAGACAATCACTAAATGAAGACCATGGTGTCCCCTGGGCAGAGGCTGGGCACATGGTACTGGCTCAATTTTTTATAGCACAAGTAAGAGGAAGGAAGTCTAACAGAATATACTTCGGGGATGATGAATTCATAAGCACATCTGCAAGCCAGTATTTTTCACCCCCCATTTTAGCAACAATCTTCACCATGCTAACTCAGCGGTCAGTCATCAAAGCTCATCCTACTATAGTACTCAGCAGAATCTGGTCCAGTCATCTCTTCTTGCTTCCTTAAGCACGCTTTTCCCTTGCCTCCGAGGACTCCGTCTCCTGGGTTCCCTCCATTCTTTCTTGGTCTGCATGGCCGGCTCCTCTTCCCCTTACTGCTACATGTTGCATTCTTTCACCTTTGTCTGCTCTTCTCACCATCTGCACTGTGACCCTCATCCCCCACAATGGCACCCCTCTCCTTCCAGAGGATAATATCAAAAAGCTAGAATTCACTTTCACCTGTTCACTTTTTCACATCCAGCCATCAGAAAAGCCCGCCGATTTGCTATTTCTAAAGACACTGGGGTGCTCTACTTGCACAATCACAGCAGTCCCAGGGCCCTGCCTTCAGGCTTGCCTCTTTGTGATCATTTCTCCACAGAGCCACCTGGGTAAGCTTTACAAAACAATGTCACTCCCATGATCCAAACCCTCTAATAGTTTTAACAACAAATTCAGAATCAATCCCAATGCTGCTCATAAATTACATGGTAGTATCATGCTTTCCCTTTCTGATCTAACCCACAGTATCGCCCCAGAGTCACTCTGTCCTAGGCTCATGTGGTCACATGTGATATTCACACACTGTTATAGAACAATCCTCCCAGTCAGAAGCCTACAATAGTAAATATCTTAACATCTCACAGTTTATGTGGACCAGAGGTTGGAAGCACCTTAGATGCACTGTTCTGGTTTAGGGTCCTATGTAGCTGGAGTCAAGATGTCATCTGAAAGCTTGACTGGAGCTGGAACACCCACTGACAAGGTAGCTCAATTATATGGCAGGGAAGCAGGTGCTGACTGTCCACAGAGGCATTCATTCTCCTCCTTACGTGCCCTCTTACTAGAGCCCATTTCAGAGGACCCCCAAGTGGTAAACCCAAGGGGTGAAGACAAATTACTTTTGGATGTCACAGTGTCACCCCTTCTGTACTCTGCTAATCACTCAAGCCAGCAGGAGATTATACAAGAGAATAAATACCCTGAGACAAATAACACAGCGGGTGATCTTGGAGACTTGTCCTACAAACCTACAGAGGTTATCACCCCGTTATGGCTTTTGTGCTTGTTGTTTATTTCTTCAGGGTGGAAAGCAACTTTCCCCTGGATTTGTATAAGGCTTGCTACCTCACTTTATTCCATTAACTGCTTATGTTACTCTTCAAGCCAGACTTCCCTGACCACTCTGTCTGAAACTTCCTATTACCAGCCTGTCAGTTACTTTATTCTTTCTCATAATATGCACTACAATACTCCACAAAGGCAGTGTTTTTGCTTATTATATTCATTGCTAATTCTTATGTGTGCAAAATAGCGTATGACACCAAAGTATTTGTTGAATAAACAAGGGTCAAAACTCCAAGTCTTGGGACATACAGAGAAGCCCAACTTCAATTCTAAAATATCATTGAGCCCTATGAACCAGTTTTGGAATATTCAAAAGGGCTAAAAAAAATTTCTGGTCCCAAAGAGCCTCAGGTCACCTACCGGGGGAATTTTAGATGTTAGGACTCTCTCAGTCTAAAAGGTTTCCTACTATATTTCATTGGCTGTTATACTCAGCACATTCAGTTACAAGAACTGTCCAGTATACAATGGAATAGTTTGAGCATCTTATAAGGTGGCCTCTTCTCCAATCACAGCTGATTATATTCAAGTTGGACCCCTAACTCAGGAGACACCTTTCAATACACGGGTCATCAATCAGTGATTCAAGTGAGCAGCCTAAAACATAGCCATTTTGACAATGTCAGAAACTTGAAGAGACAGATTAAAGTTAGAAAAAGTACTAGGGCCACAGAAGTCAGAGTCCCCAAAGCTGAGTTGAGATAAATTCAGCCCCTTGGCAATCCAAAGGCCTGTGCCAGCAAAATTTCTGGGGAATAGAAATGAAGCAAAAGAGGACTCTAGAAGGGAGAAAGGTGAAGACTTGGAGAAAAAGAAGAGAAAGTTTGAGCAAGAGAGAGGGAAAAACTGGCGATCAGATAGAGCTAAAAGCAAAGAGACAGATGAAAGAGGCCAAGACTGGAGGGGGCAAACAACTGCCTGGAGCTGCTCTCTCCCCACCCCTCACCCCCCAACCATTTTTCTAGGTTCCTGTTCATGTGCAGTATTTCAACCAAACTATCTCCTACTCTTTTATTCTTCAGCCCATTTGCATTCTTCTAACAGAGACTAGAACCACTCGAAGGAGAGTATAGATGGTCTCTGTGTGCAGATTCTTTTGAGCATGGAACATAGTCCTCAACCCTTCATCAGCATCTGTCTGAAACAGGCTTCCTTGGGAATTCACTACCTGAAGTGGGCCCCTCTGCCTAATGAGCATGTGTGGACACAAAGAACTCAGGAGAGCAGTCAGGAGGCAATCTGGAGTCGTTAGTAATGTAATAATAGTGTAAATAATAATACTGTCCTCTCCTGATACATAATGAGTGTCTTCAAGATGCCTGTTTCTTCTGAGTTCTCTGTGCCATATACAGGATCTAGCCAATAGGACATGGAGAATTCAGAAAGGACAGACCAGCCCACAACCCTGGCATATTTTCACTTCTTTCCTGTTTCCTGCTATGATAATAGCAGTAATCATATTCCTCGTAACAAGACCATTTACTGACTGCTGGCCTCTATACTTTGCATTTTTGGGATTTATTATTTCTCTTAACAACATTCGTTCCTTTCATAGGTCTTCATCAACTGAGAGATTTGGTGCCAAAAAGTATGCTCTTCGATTATTCTTTTCTTTGCAATGACAAAATCTACCCATTTCCAAGAATAGGAGGCATTAGCAGCCTCTCTCCTCTTTCAGGACCAGTGAAACTTTTCAGTCTTGGATATTAAAAATTAGAATGTCTCAATTCAAAGAAATGGAATAAGGATTGGAGGAAGAGAGGCTACCTCAGTAAGGTCTAAAATACTCTATGTACAGTTTATGATATTCTTCCAAACCTGTTGGCAAGGGTGTGAAAACAAATGAACCCTCATACTGTACATGGGAAAGCAAAATTCGTGCAGCTTCTCTGAGAAACACTGCAGATTCATCAAAAAACTACCACATGATCCAGCAATTCTACTTCTAGGTACCTAGCTAAAGAATATTAAAACACTAATTTTAAAATATTTACTGTAGGGGTGCCTTGCACACCTGTGTTTATGACTACTCAGAACAGTCAAGACATAGGAAAAAAATCTAAGTGTACATCAATGGATAAAGAAGGTGTGTTATAGATACACAATAGAATACTACTCAGTTATCAGAAAGATGCAATAGGGTCTTGCTGGTGGCACAGGGGTTAAGTCTCAGTACTTAAGAAAATATCCACCACCACTACAGCACGAGTTCGATCCCCAACCAGGGAGCTGATCCATGTGGCTCAGCAGACCTCTTCTTTTTCCCTGCTGCTCCCCTCAGCAGTGCATTTCAGTGGATCTGCCTGTTCTGCTCCCCACTCTGTCTCTGGTGAAATCTCTCACACCCTACATCTCCAGCCTACAACACAGTTCTTGTATACATAAATTTTTTTTTTAAAAAAAAGATGAAATCTTGTAGTTTGTGACAATATATGGAACATGAGGGGATTATGTTAAGCAAATTAAGTTAGGCGAAATGGTCCACAAGATAGTGTTGCGGCATCTACATTTATCAAGGTATGAAGCTATACTTGTGAAAATTGATAGTATTTTAAACCAATGACCTCAATAAATAAAAATCAATATAAAAGTCTAAATAAGTGAGGTGATGTGGAGTTACACAGGGTTTCTCAACTTACACTGTGCACTATCCCCTCAGAACTTTATAAAAATGCATGCCTGGATCACCCTGAGCTATACACATGCATACACCTTGAGAATAAAGGCCCCATGAAACTTTACTAGCCTAGGGGTTTATACAAGAAGGCTATCAGCAGGATCATTTGCAATACACTAAGCATGGGAGAGACACCATCAACAGCATATTGGCTGTGTGGAATGTGGTAAAGCTGCACCATGGAATAGTCCACAATGAGAATGGAGAGACGACCACTGTGTCCTCCACATGTTGGCAACTCTTATAAATGTCCAATGAAGCTAGACAGAGAAACAAGCTGACTATCGGACTTCACTTATAATTCAAACACAGGAAAATGTACCTGTGCTGCTTAACGTCAGGCAGGCCATATTCCTTGGCAGAGGACATGGCAGTGACGAGAAAAGGACAGTGGGGGCCTCTGGGGTAGGAGGCAGCAGGGCTCTGGGGGTCGGCTGTGATCTGCACCCGTGTTGTATTTACTTTGTGAAAATACACCATGCCACACTCTGTTATGGATGTCTGTAATATTCCATTATGATGTTCAATGCCTCACCCTCACCATGATTTGGGTGTTACAGGGTAGGGGATTATGGAGCCCAGATATTATTTTTAAAAGTTCCCCCTGTGATTCCAATGTGGGACTAGCTTGAAAATCATTGCACCTATACTCAGACAGGACTGAATTTGAAACATGCTCTGTCACTTGCTGTGAATGGGGCTCTAAGCCAGCTGATCCACATCTGAGGCTCGGTTTCCGCACTGTAAACAGTGTATGTGGGTGCAAATCTCACATCTTTTAGAAGTTTAAATGAGATAATACAGATGAAATGCTTAGCACACTACATGGCATCCAAAAAAAGTATACAGTAAATTGACATCATAAAACCTTGTCCAATATTGAGAAGGAAGTATTTATAAGAGCTGACCCAGCCCTATGCTAAAGTCTGTATTTTATGTTTGGTTCAGTATTATGCACTGTCTCAAAGATTCTGAGCCAATCCTTTCAAGGCACTATGACCCTGAGAGCAGAGAAGAGAGGCCCTGCTCTTTAATCACGGGGTGTTGATTAGGTTTGATTGCATGTTCCATGGTTATTATTGATCTGGGGAATGATTGATGGTCACTGGTTGTCACTGTCTCATTTTTGCTATAATTGCATGAAATATTTGTCGGGGTTGAGCACCTCTTACTCAGATGCATTAACAATAATTTCCCCAAATGTGTTCCCTTGAAAGAGATTGAATTATTTCCAAAGGTCCTGTGCATCTTCTCTGCAGTACAGGAAAAAGTGCATCCATAAATTACCCAATTGACACAGATGGGGACCTGAATGGTGGAGCAGTCGTCTGCAAATTCTTCTTCCCAGACACGTCCTGTCTGGTAGTGGGCCTGGAAGAGACTCTGGGGTGCCACCCTGGTCACGGATTAGCAAGACAGGTGGCTCCCCTCGGAGAAGGAAGTGGTGAGGCCAGGCCCCAAATCCAGGTCAGGGCTTTGGAGTCTGGCAACGATGACTAAGGCAACTGGAAATGCATCCCCCTGCTGGGGAGCTCATTAAAAATGTTCTGCCTGTCTCATGACTGAAACTAGCAGAGAATGGACTCAGAGTAGAAAGATACCCTGATAATGCAAACCCAAAAGTGGAACTAAATTCTTGCTGCATTACTTACTGGCCATGCAATAGTTCTTCTCTGACCCTCAGTTGCCTCATCTTGGAAATGGGGACATGCTCCAAGTTATGAAAATAAACACAGCACACTGACGTACCCTGTGAAGCCTGCTGCAGCCTAAATCACTGGTTCTAGAAGACTCTTCCAAGCATTAGGTTTCTGGCATAAACAGAAAATGTTTCCTAAATAACTACGGTTCCTAACTATGTTCTATTCCACTCAAAGAAGGGAACTTCCATCTGTTTTTTCATCTTTGTTGTTTCATCCAGTAATCAAAACAAAATTAGTGAACATGTTCACACATAGAATAGTCAGAGGGCAAATTATTTACTTTTCCAAGAATCTATAGATAAATTATACTTATTTTAATAGAAGTTATTCTGCATTTATCTTCTAGGTATCCTTTTAAAAGTGTGTTCAGATCAGACTCAAGTTGGAATAGTAGGTTTTCAGACAAAATTACATCATCCAGGAACAATAGGCTCCATGAAGAAGAGTAATTGTGTCATGTTAAAGTTTCTATTTTTTAATTATTTGTGTAAACTTTCAATAATCAGAGTTAATTATTGGCTTAAACATTGTGTTATTTTGTGATAATTATCTAACATAACCTTTAAGAAGATGTCATAAAGCCTATATGATTATCCCTACTTCCAAATGGATACACTAGGGAGGTCAGAAATGTTAAATAAGTCACCTAAATTCTCACAATCAGTTATTAGAACAGAATCTAAGTTAGTCTGATCTAAAGCCAAGGATATTTGCATTGTAACTTAGCATACATTGTCAGTGTTCACCAGAGATTAAATGAAAATAACAGAAACTGGCAAAAGATATCTGCATTTTACTATCATTCAGCAAGTATGAATTCCACACAAATGGACTTCATCAATAGGCTCAAGATCTTAAGGCAAATTAAAACACGAGGCCCTTCTTAGAGATCCTAGGGTGAGGAAAATTAAATCAATCAATTCATTCATTTAACAACATATGAGGCACCTAGTTTATAGCAGGAACTTTTTTGGCATGGAGGTAAAATAGTGACCAGCACAAACCAGGTTCTGTCCTCTTACCGCTTACATATGTAGTGGCTGGAAGAAAGGACAGAGATTAATTCAAGGATAGTATATGAATCTATTTCCAAACTTTAATGACCCTTATGAAGGAAGAAAATGAGAGCTATCTGATTTAGTTTCTATGTGTGGATTTTAAGGAAGATAGCAGGAAATGTTTCCCCTGAGGATATGAGAGGGAGTGATTGGGCAGTCAAAATCTGTAGTGGAAGTCAACTTAATTAGACATGGGCCAGCAGGAAAGGCGTTCCAGGTAGAGGCAGCAGTGTTTGTAAAGATCCTGAACCTTGGACATGCAAGAAACACCAAGTATGCACTATAACAAAGGCCAGCATGGCTGCAGAACAGAACAGAGGACAAGATTGCATTTTCAGTGTTAGCCACAAGAGTATCTTCTTGATACAGGCTCTTCTGTAATTGGTTACCATGCTCCCATAGAGAGAGACGATTTCCTTACCTACTCTAGAATCTGAATGGGCCCAGTGATTAACCTAAAATGGCTATGACAGAAAGCCATTGTCAGTTACACTTCTTGTTTCCAAAGCATAAGGTATAAGAAGTATGGCAAACCCGAGGTGCCCTGTTTGGGTGCTGATGGATGAGGAACCATGAAGTGAAACAGGCCACAAAGCCCACTCAACTGCCAGACACATCCAACAATGACTTCCATGTTGGAATTGAATCCTCCAGTCCCAGATGCCCAATGGTATCATGTGGATCAAAAAGAGGATATCCAGCCAAGCCCTTCCTCAATTCCTCACTCCATAATTATGAGCCAAATAAATTGTGCATCTTAAGCCACTGAGTTTTGGGATGAGTAATTTTGAAGCAATAGATCATAACTAGAATATGCATGTGGATATAAATGCACAACCTAAATGAAAAGAAATGAAATGAAGAAAAGTGTCTGACTGCAGGCTTGTTGGTTTGGGAGGGTCGAGATGGGCAACCTAATAGACTGATTTGGGAACTGTATTTCATGTTCTCTGTTCTTGTCTTAGAAATAGGGACAAAAATTAAGGAAGTTGGAAGTGGTCCCGACCAAAATTTGGGGTCAATGACTACAGAGGTGGTATGGCCTCCTACCTGTTCTATTATTGAATTTGGTTGGTCATTGGTCATTTAAACATTCAGTATCTCAGGTACCATGATATAAGAGGAGTCTGTAAGAGCAGACAAAAACAAATCTAACCTTCATAAGAATTATAGACATCAGTAAGAATTTTGTTCCAGACAAACAACTGGAACTGATCTTGGGCTGAGAAACAGAGCCCAATACTAGTTAAAGCTAGTACAGAACAAGTGTCATCAGCCCTCTCTGGTGGCACAGAGGGCGTCAAGTGCAGCACAGCAAGCCAGCCATAGTAGCTTTAGTGCAAGTTCAATTCCCTACCCCAGAGGTGACCCACATGGCACAGCAGACCTCTCCTGACCCACCCACTGCTCCCTTGAGCAGTGCACTTCATCCATATGCCTGTTTCCCCCCCCCCCACTCTGTCTCTGCTGAATCCTCTCACCTTCCCTGCACCTCTGGCCTGTACCCCAATTCTGTATGCATAAGGAAATAAATCTTAAAAAAAAAAAAGAAAGAAAATGTGCTATCAAGAAACACTGATGTCAGGCAACAGAGGTTAGATAAGTGGAGCAAAAACTGCTGACTTACTTGAAGCAGTGGGTTTTAGAGCCAAGAAACAGAAGATCCAAAAGCAAAGATCAATCTCTGACCAAAGAAAATATCAAAAGGAGTTTCAGGCCCCAGACATGGTCCACCAACTTGTGAATTCAAGTGTTAGCTGTCATCTTTCATATTTTAGAGACTCTTCTAGTGCTGGGGAAACAGTATTGAGCAAGATAAATAGGCTCCTTTCATGAAGGATTGTCCACAACCCAATGCAAGGAGGAAGATGAACATGTAATAAGGAAATAAAGAGCTACCAAGAAAACAAACATGGGGCTGGAAGAAAGGGACTGGGGGGTGGGTGACTTATGGGTTAAGTGTAAACAGGGCAGTAGATAAAGGCCTTCTAAGAGGGTAGTGATAAAGGGGAGAAAGAACCAAGGATGCTACAACCTAGGAAAGAATTCACCGGGCAGACAAAATAATCGTGCAAAGGTCCTGAGGCAGGAAGAATCTTAGGTATATTCCAGAGCCTGAAAAAGGGTTGTTGCATCTTGATTGCTATGGGCCAAAAGTCAAGGAATACAAAATGAGCTTAGGTGAAAGCTAAGTCCTCGAGTGTCTTTCAGGTCTCTTGATGGGTCATGATTTTATTGAAATATTCTGCAAAGTGGTTCATAAGAAAAGTGTAGGCTGAGGGGGTGGGATGAGTGGGAAGACTGACTTGATCTGATTTACACTTTAAAAACTCACTTTCCTGGTCTCCAAACAATCACGTTCAGAACATGCCAGAGTGAATGAGAAATGTAGAGGGCACTAGACTTGATCAAAACAAGGGTGTTGTTCTAGATGAGCGACATACCTGGGATGCTATCAAGGCAAAGGGGAGGACAGTCCTAGACATGGGGCTCTAGTGTAAGACCCAGACTCCAGAACCACAGGAACACCAGTGACTCTCATCAAGATCATGAAACTATAATAACCACTTATTAAATCCAAACCATGTGTGCCAATTAAAACACTGGCTTGCTTAATCTTCACAACCACTTTATGAGGACAATGATTTCACCCCCCCTCCACTTCATAGATGAGGACCCTGAGGTCCTGAGTGTTAAAAGTCCATGATCCAGTTCACACAGTTTGTCATCCCTGTGCCACGATTCAACATCCACAGCTTGCATTCTCAACTACTGCCCATGTTATATCCCCCTTAACAAAGCAGCCTTAATATTTAGTCACCTGAATATGAAGAGCTGCTTCCTTAAATGTCCCTCCCCATAACCAGTCCCTGTTCTGTCCTCTCACCTGGGAGAAGGTCAAAGGGCAGGTCTGAAAACCCAGCTAGAAAGTAAGGGGGAGTGGATGAACATCGTGGCCCAGAACAGGACCATCCCAACTCTCAGGTTCCTGTCTACCTTAAAATCATCACCGGCGATGCATTAAGAACCCAAATTTGGAAACGATTAAACTTCTCAGCTGCAGCATCGCCTGCCCGCGGCTCTGCTTGTGCACATGCATACAAATGCACCTCTCTCTGCGCCTGCATATGCCCAGAGATAGGTATGGCACGTGTGCAGGCTCTTCCGATCTGCAGAAGCAGCAGATGGATAATTGCAGCCCCTAAGTGCCTAATCTGCTCTCCGGGACACGGGCAGATTTCTGAGCCAACAAACTTAATTGAACTTTCTATTCCAGCTGGAAAAGGTTACAGAGTGGCTGCACACACGGCACCGGCAGAATGAAAAGGTCAGCGGCTTGGTCCTCTGTAATGAATTGACCAAAGGCATATTGTTGTGGTTTTTTTTTTTTTCCTCCTTTCTATTTCTAAAACAAAATCTTTCCCATAACTACTTGATTGTAGAACTTCATTGACCTGGTTGAGGTTCTCTCACCTAGCATGTAAAGATGCATGTACACTATCTCCACAATGCTTGGTCTCAGAAAGTTGCTTAAACCTCCACCCAAGAGGAGATTTTTGTTTCAAAGCAATTGCCTGATATGCATAGCCAAAGACCGTCACAAAAGTCCGTCTCAAACTTCAGCATGTGTAAGAGTCACCTTAAAAACAGTTCCCTGGAGACTCTGAACCAGATGAGAGTCAGGTCTGGAAATTCACATTGCTAATCACCCCAGAGGATGCTGAAGCTGCTGGTCCCAGGACAAGTCCTGCTCTCCAGTCCTGTCCCAGTGGACCCTCTGACCTTTCCCTCTGGGTAAATGCACCAGCAATAGCACCGTATCCTGAAACAGCAAGATGGAAAGGACCCTTCTTCAAATGTGCTAGACATCCTCAAAAGATGACTGGATTCTGAAGGGCACGTTTTACAAAGCCTATTGGAAGCTGGTTGTCCACAGATATACGACACTAAGGCTGCACCTCAAGCGATGGGTGGAATCTGAACATGCTACATGCTGGGGCCACGAGGTAGGACACAGAGTCTTACAAAGAACAAAGTATTATTTTATTAGCAGCAAAGGAGAGGATTTTGAGAAACATTACTCCTGTCATTCAATACTCAATTGCTGTCATGCAGAACAGGGATTAAGCTTCGTCACTGCAGCTCCAAAGGACAGAACCAGAAATTGGAAAAGGGGTACAATTGTGACTAAATCTAAGAATTTAAGAAGCAGTTTTTTTTTTTTTAATAGTTAAAATGGAATTGACTGTGGCATGAGGCAGGCAGCCCTGTCACTGGTGATCTCCAATTAGAGACTGGGGAACTTCTTACTGTGGAGAGTAATGCAAAGAGAAGCATTCCACAGTAAGGCACACTAGGTAGCGCATTTCTCCCACAGCCTTCTACATACAATTAGCATTTGACAAATGTCAAAATGTATGTCTTGCTTTTCTGGTCTTACTTCCTGTGGGACTTCCCTTAGGATCCGTTACTTGGTTTCCTACAGTCACTTCTTATGTGGTCTCCTGACTTCCAGTTGAAAAGAGGTCTTTAAATCCACACTTACTGGTCACCAGATAATCTATTTCTAAACGCAAACATTAACATACCACACTGTGCTTGGATTCACATTTTGCTTAACCCACTGAGGTGTTTGTTCATTGTCTAGAAAGTAACTGTTACTCTCTCTTGCATGGCAGGTAAAACTTCTATGACCTAGATATCATTTATCTGGCCGGTCTCCAGTCTACTCCTTTCCTTCTACAGTGGTTTGCATTTTCTCTTATACAACAGTCTATTACAAGCCTGGCTTAGCCTCTATAGTCTATGTGGGATGCCTCTGCCTTTTGTTTCTACCCAGCTAACTCTTACCTACCACTCAAGACACTCTTTGCGTGTTATCTCTTAGATAAAGAGAGACGATACTTGGATGAGGACCAACTGAAAAAGCACCTAGTCTGTTCTTCACAGATGAGTGAATTTGCCTGATAGCTTCATGTTAAGGTAGAAGGGGAAAGCAGTAGAAGGTGATTTTCCTGCAAGATTCTTCTGTTTCACATACATATTTGGTTCAAGAAAGGCAGGTTCACTGGGTAAAGTTAAGGATGGACTGATAATTAGTTTCTCAACCCAGTTCTGCTACAGATGAGGTAATATATATTCTGAGCTTCAAGATGTGTGTTTGAAAAGTCACTTGTTAGGGAACTGTAAGTGCCAGGAGAAGGCAGACCTTACGGGTGGACCTGGTTAGGTGGAGACGGAGACCAGACCAGAGACAATAGGGTCACACCAGCTGCTTGTCTAGTCTGCCCATTAGCATTTGTTACTGTGTCTATGGAAAGTTCAGCCTAGTGTTTCTCAGACTTTATTTTTGAAGATTTTTTTAAAAAAAACAAAGTCCAGGTTTTTAATAGGAAAATTAATAATTTTATGAAATATTTTAAAGTATTTACTTAAAAAACCATATGGCACAAAAACAGTATCTGTAGGAAAGATCTGGCTAATATATTGATACTTTGAAACTCTATTCCAAGTCATTTCTATGCTGGTATTTCAGCTTGCCTGTCTACCTCCACCTGCACAAGAACAATGAAAATGGGTTGCCCATCATTACGGCCAGAAGATGTGGGGTGGAAAAGAAATGTCCCGATTAGGGTCCAAGATCATGAGTTCCTTTATTGAGTTGATTTCTGGTCATAGAAGATGAAGCATTATCTTTTCATTTCCCCATGCTTCAGTCTCAACTGTTAGGTAGGAATCTTCATTTCTATTCTATGTACCCCAAAGAGTGCTTGTGAAAATTAAGTAAAATCACCTTGAAAAGAACCAAACATTTGAAGGCATAAGAACATTGTCACATAGCAGAGGTATCAGCGCTATCCACAATGTGCTTTAATGGGTTGGTTCTTCCATGAGGATAAAAATGAGGTGATTCTCCTGCAATAGATTCTTCTGTTTCACATAAATGTTTGGTTCAAGACAAGCTGGTTCACTGGGTGAAATTAAGGACTGACTGATAATTAGTTTCTCAATCCAGAGAGCCCCTGAAAGGACACAGGTGCCTCTCCTTCCCACACTGATGGCTGAACCCCAGTTTAATATGTTGTATGTCCTCCTGCACAGATCTCTGCCAGTCACTAGGGATGCTTGTCAACTGTTTGTGTTTGAGCTTGCATTTTCTTACTTTGGGAAAATAAAGGCGTAGATTGGAATTCATCGAGGCAGGCAGGTTACTTACACTGGAGTGGCTGGAGCTAATAGTTAACCCTTCATGCCATGACTACAATGAAAATCTGAGATTAAGCCTTCCCAGAGGAGGAAAAGCTTGCCAGCAATTCAAGTAGTAATTACAAGTATGATAAGTCTATGCTGCAGAGGGGTTAAAAGCACGTACTTTGGAGTCAATCATAGCCTTAAAAAAATTTTTTTTAACAGGACTTCGTGGTTGATTATTTGAGGAAAGGATTACTACAATTCTTTTATTATCCCTAAGTCCATGCCCAGTGCAATAAGACTTTGTAGAGTCTCTCTCCACTCCTTGAATCTGGACTGGCTGGTTGGCTAAAATGATCTCTAGAATGCCAAGGGAGTTATACTGCAGTGTCCAAGAAGCACCAAGGTATGTGGAGGCAGGTGTTCCTCTTCCTATTTCTCCACATTCCTCAGCTTTCACCTTCTCTTTTTCTACCTCTTCCTCCTCCTCACCCTCTTCTACCACCTCCCCTCATCAGCAACCTCATCATTGGCCTCCTCCTTTTGCTCCTATTGCCACAAACAGATATTCCTACCATGCGATAGGGCAGCCCTAGGCTATCCAGCTAGATAATGAGACACGTGTTCTAGTCACCCTCACACCTCAGCTGACAGCAGACAATGCCAGCTACGTGAGTGGAGCCACTGACCATACAGCCTTAAGCTGATTCACTAGATGGGTGACTGAGTTCAACCAAGAGAGGCCAAGCCTTCAGATCAGTAGAAACACCCAACTGACTCAAGGACTTACAAGAAATAAAATGCTTATTGTTTATGCCGTTGAGCTTTGGAGGTGGATTTTTATGCAGAATTTAATAAGTGTGAACCCCGGGAAAGTTAGAGATCTTTCTGAGCTTGGATTTCTTTTTCCAAGTGTAAAATGGAAAAAAATAGTAGCACTACAGAGAACCATAGCCAGTATTCCATTAATGACTGCCCTTAATTCAACTTTGAAAGATTTTAATTGAAGTTTCTTTTTTTTAAGTATTTTATGATCCCAGAGTGTCACACCTCCTGAATGCTCCCTTCCATATATTCTAACCATCCTTACTCACATATAATGAAACTTGACTGTCAATTCCAAATCTTACCAAGTACTTCATGCTAACATCATTGGCAAGTAGCTAATGCAATTTAGAATCCCCATATTTTTGGAGCTGAAAGAAGAGATTTAAGTGATGAAACCTACTTTTTTCTCTTGATTATAGAATACTATTGCTGAAAGACATTCTTGGAGGACACCTCAATTATCTCCCCATTTTTACAGATAAAGGAACTGCAGTTGAAATGAGAGGACTGGTTGGTCCATGATCAAAATACTTTGAAATATTAGGTAGAGGGAACTAGGGCTGTTCGGATGATGGTGTCATGGTTCTCTGGACAATTAATCCTCAGGACAGTGACTGTTTATAGGATGTTCATTAAAGAATGCTCATTATAGGTCAGGTAATGTATCACATGCTTTACATGGATTTTTGCATTTAAGTCACAGAAAATTTTAGGTTGAGAAAACAGGCTCAGAGGAGTCAAAGTCACAAAACTAGGAAGGCGGGGAGTAGAGACTGATCTGGCTCTGGCTGACTCCAGACCTCCTGGGTGAAAATGCTGTGCAACACTAGATAATAAGGTCATGCTCTCTCAGAAATCACACCACTGCTTCTGATTGAGAGGAAACCAGGGATTTGTTGTTACTTTAAAAATTCTTCCACCACTGCCCACACCCTGAGAAGTCTGAGGTTTCACTTCACTGAATTTCCCTTAGAATATAATTTTGGACCTTGAAAGAATCAAATGTCATGAAGAAGAAACATTGGAGAAATGTATCAATTGCATGTTTTAGAAATACCTGCCTGGGGTTGGGGAGGAAAATCCCCAGGCAATCACAAAATTTTAGATAGATGTCAAGGTGAAATGAAATGCTTATGTTGTTTAAATTCACAGGCAGCAATCAGTAGACAGAAATGATCATGGAAAATTAAAATGTAAGCTCCTTGAGGTCAAGAGTCATGTTCCTAAATTGTTATCTGCTCTACCATCACAACATGGGCATGCTGCAAGTGTGAACTAGGGCTCTTGCTTCAGAAATTAAAAGGCTGACCCCCTGATTTCATAGGTAAGGGCAGTAACTAAGTTTTTTTCTGATTTCATTGCACACCTGAGATCTGTCTTTAAATCTTTGACACTCAAGTGTTAAGATCTCAACTTTCGTAAATTTTTGTACTCCAGATAAATACCCCCCCAATTTAACTTTAGGAAGATATAGAAATCATTTTCTAATTACAAGTTGCCTAATTACAAGTTTAGTGTGTGCTGTGTATGATGAACAGCCAGTAAATTAGAGGTGAGGTGGTAGAGAAAACAAAGGTAAATTATTCCCTTACACAGCACTGGGGTCTAGGTGTGGTGTCGGAGAGTGAGAGGTCACTAATCCAACTCCCCAACTGGGGTTTAGTCTTTCGTCATCTTTCTGGTCAAAGTTATCCAAACTCTAGATAAACACTAGGCATGGAGGATTGTGGGTAACTTTAGGTAAAAGAAAGCAGTAAGTAGCAAAACCTCTGAAAAGTATGCTTTTTCTGTCAATGCTGGCTCTCAATTCCACTCTTCGAAGTGATTGAAATACACCCTCTAAAACAGTAGACTGAGGACATCGAAGATCTCTCTTATAAGAGAGCTAACTTTAAAATCTAAATCCCTTTTACATAGATAGTCCCATGCTCCCACTTGGTATCTTCCCCCTAGCCAGAGGCCATTATTCTTGATGGACTGCTAGAGTAATACAAAGGAGAACTCGATTCCAGATCCCACAGGTCACCCATCCTCGGCTCTACCACATGCCTACTAATTTCCAGGCTACAAACTTCTCAGGAGCCTTTGAGTCATCACCCACTCACGTCTTCAGAATCACAAAATCATAGCCAGTTAGAGCTGAAAGGCACCTTGGAGATAATTTAGCTCCAGCCTCTCATTTTGCAGACGGAGAGACAAAGGGTAAAATGACTTCCCTAAGGTCACACAGCTGGTTAATGGTTTAACTGGGCCAAGGCCTAAGTTCTCCAGCCAATTCCCCAGGCTGCCTCTTCAGGCTGATAGGCCATCACCCAAATAGCTATAGTTTGGTTCTCAGTAACCAGCCTTGGAAACAGACAGGGAAGCCTTTTATCCTAGTCTCTCATAACCTGTATCTGTCACTCCCTCCATCTGATGAATGGGGTGTTTCTAATCCAAGTGTACCACTTAAGCAAGGGAAAATTTTGACTTCCCTCTGAAACAGTTGTTTATACCCAATTGGACCTTTTGCATAATGTAGTAAACAGCTCTCTCCTATTTATGAACAATTTTAGCAAAAGATAAAATCTTGAGTCTCGTCTAAATATAAAATGTAGGCATGTCATATTTTTTACTTAACTCATGAATTGAGGGAAGCAGTAACAAGTTACAACCCATTCAAAGGGGATTTAAGGAACACACACAGTCAACCAGAAAGTTAACACAGATGATAGATAAATGCAAAACTTACTAATATCCTTGGAGTAATTGTCAATTTACCTCCAGTTTGCATTTGTGTTAGCAGTTTTGTTTTTGTTTTTGATTTTTTCCCAGATTACAGAGTGATAAAGTAGCTCATAGACAATGAAAAGCAAGCATAATCCAGAAAGAAATGGTTAGACATCTCTACCCAGTAATTTTTACATTTCTGACAGCCCCAGGTGCTGGTGATTTTCCCTTCGCTAACAATACCTACAGATCTCTTCTGAAAGGAGTAAAGTGTGTACCTACTATTCTTACACACTCTCTTTCAGTGCCCACTCGCTGACTCCACTCTTACTACAGCCAAATTTTAGTCTCCCATGCTCAGCAAACAGTCAAGATTGCAAAGGGTCTCAATAATTAGATTCAACTCTTTCCTTTGGCTCTTTCTTGCTATAAAACCTTTGTGAAGTCACTTGACTTCTCCAAGTTTCAGATTCCTTATCTACAAAATGGTAACTATGAATTCTGATTTACAGAGCTCTTGTCTGCAAGATTCAAATGGAGTTAGGGTAGGTGTTGTACCCTGTTTTTTGATCTGGTGTTCAGGAACATAGACCAGAGTCACACTTAGATTATTTATTAAAATGAGGGCTTACTGAGAAGAGTATAAGGACATATGTGAATATTCAATAAAAAGAAAAAACAACTTATTAACAGCAGTTATCTGGATTCCAGTCAACCCAATAATCATCATTTAAGAAGTATCTAATAATAAGAATGTTCTTTATTACTTGGAATGTGCCAGGCACTTTGCTCAGTATTTTATGTGTATTATTATTTTATCCTTGCTATTAACATTGAAAGTAGGTATATAAGTATCTCTAATTCATCAGCGAGAAAACTCAAATGCAGAAAGAGTAGCTAATGAATGCTTATTCCATTATTCAAACACATTCCTCTCTTGTAAGAAAAATAAACATCCTTTACCACTATGCAATATAGGTTTATTCTTAAAGTGGCTGAAAATTACTTGGTAGAGTAACTTCCTTCTCTCTGTGGTAAGCCTATTGATACTTCACCTAAGAATTTCAAAATATTATTTTTCAGCCCCAGATATAAAGCATTCATATTAGACATAGTTTGGGTCAGTCACTACAAAGGGAAGACGTCATTTATGTCCATTTTTCTCCAAAAAGGTACATGCCAAAAAAAAAAAAAAAAAGGTACATGCCTATTTCACATATTTAAGGAGTTTACTAGAAGTATTAAGAATACAGCCTCTGAGGTTTGGCTGTGTTTGTCTTTCTGCCCTGACCTTTTATCACACATGTGAGTTCTTAGGCAATTTTTTAACCATTAACTTAGCTTGCTAATCTTCAAGCTAGTTTAGAACCACATTGGATAATTTTGAGAAATAAGTAAAATAATTCATATAAAGTACTTGGCCAAACACTGCAAAATATTAAATATTCAATAAATATTTGACATCATTAACATGAATTTTTCTATTACTATTAACAGAGAACAATGCACAAGGCAGAACAATTATAACAAAAATAAATTGGTTGCAGCCACTTGTACCAAATGATTATTGTGTAGAAATGAGGCACCTAGACTTGATAACTAGTCAGATGTCCATTTCTTTATAATTATGTGTGAGCATATTAAGAGGGCCTTTTTTCTGACCTTAAAAAAAAACTGGTATTTTAAGGAGCTGTAAGACTTCCAGGGGCAAAAGACAACTTCTAGAATCAGCAAAGCAATGAAGTGTTGGAAGACATTGGCAAACCCTTCATTTTATCCAGGAATACAAAGTACATCTGTTTTCCAAAAGACCTAGATCAGAGATTAAGACACAACTTTTCTCTTCAAGGCTATAGGTTTCTTCTGTCTACCTCATCTTGTTGATTTCATTCTCTTTTCTTTGGTTCCTCCTTTCTTGGTCAACCCTGCCACTTGTGCCACACCCATGACAATTATACCCCACAATAACAGTATGAATGCTTCAGTGAGCAGGACCCTGCCCATTCTTAGTTCATTCACTGGGTCCTTATTCCAATTCCAAATGTCCAAAAGAAAAAATCTGAATGGCACAGCTGCATTTCTGGGTTGCCTCTCTGATGAATTCCTAACTTGTTCAACCAGTTTTGCCAAAAGAATTTGGGTCTCACAGTATTAGGCTGGCAGAGGGCCCATTCCTCTGGAGAGGATACATTTCAGGTACCCCCAAGTAGGACGAACAGCCAAATACTTCCATATGTCAACCTAGACACACCTGAATAAATTCTTTAAATCACCATAAAAGGAATTATTTTTAGGCAGAAAATAAAGGGTAGTACTCTGAAAAGCTGGAAAGATTCTCAACATAATTCATTAATGCTCTGATAATTTACAGCATGTCCATTTTGAGACCAGGGGGATTTTTTTTTCAGACAAATGATTATGTTTCTCCACCTAAGAAAGAGAATTTACATGAGCTGTTATTGACAGCTCTATAGCAGGGATTCTCTACCAGTTATTGCCCTAGGTGTTTTGGGGTGACTTTTTAGAGTTTAGGGTTTGACTATGTCTTGATTATACCCTCTGACATCACTGTGAATCAGTGGGGAATGTGGACTTAATAGCATTTCACTGGAGGGTGGACACAAGGGAGATTTGTGTTATAAATATCTAGGATTACTATTAACAGCATCCATTCAGTAGAACAGAAATAAATGTGCTATATAACTCTCCTACCAGAGTATACATATTGAAAGAAAAGCATTCTGCTCAAACTCATTACTGTGCCTTTATTTTGCTTATGCAAAGATAACTTGAAAGAATGATACTATATGCTGATTTTAAAGGGTCAGCAAAGATTTAGAAAATAAGACCCAGAGCTTTTCAAAAATGACTGTATAGGATAGTAGGGTAAGTGTGGCAACGGTTTTAGTCTGGAAAGGTCTTCTGTTAAGAGTGGTGGGGGAAGCACTGAACTAGTTGGCAGAAGACCTGTATTCCGGTCTCATCTATGAAATTTCCTAGATGCAGGAACTTGAGAAACACTTATCTTAAGTTTGTGTGTTATCTTGTATGATACTGAAGATTGTCCTTATCATGTATAAATGTATGAAAACTAATAAGTTTATGTAAATATGAAAAAATTTACATCCATCATCTGATTTAGCATTGGGAAAAGTGAGGACCTGGGGAGGTCAAGTGACTTGAAAAAATATCACATAACTAGCTCTTGAAATCATAGTTCTTAGCTCTCAAGTAAAAGTTAACAAAGTATCATCTTTAAGAACCTAACATGTCAATAATCTGAATATTCATAATAGGGTCAACAGTACTTAAAGAGTCAGATCTGTCTCAAGTCTTATTGTTTATCAGCTAACAAGAACAATAAACATCTCTTTTCTCATTCAAAAATATGTGTAAAATATTAATTTATATTAGTTCATAGAATTGATATGAGCTAAAGTATGAAAAGTTAGATACAGTGCCTGAATACATGAGTGCCATGTAAGCATTAGTTATTATGATGGAGAAGGTGAAGAAGTGGAGGTTTGAAAGAACAGGGATGAACTGTTTTCTGTCACTTCAAAGTAAAGTTAACAAGTTACACTAACAATTTTATTTGTCTTGGGAGCAAAAAAATTATGTGAAGTTGCCACATCTCTCCAGTTGAGTGTGATGAAATAAAGATAGCATTAAAGAATTATAGCATCTTATATCCTTCAGCAGAAGAAAACCAAGAGGTCAGATCATGGGCTGGTTCTCAGCAGAAACATTCATCTACCTACAGATTTATGCCACAACTCTTTACCTGCCTTTCAAATTTGATTTTGACCTCTGCAAAATTACCCATGTTACAATGTCACTCTTTCTTCTCCTCAAATAGATACACTATTCTACAGTTGCAATAGATTTCTCCAATTCTCTAGTCATTCCCCGTACTTTGCGAAATCTGAATTTGATCCAGATTATCTCTCAAGTTGGAGTTCCTTCCCAATATGTTTTTGCCTATAAAAACCTTATTTGTTGCCCAAAGTTCAGGTTAAATATGACCACATCATAAAGAACTTCCCTAATCAACATAAATGATTTCTTCCCTCTCATTTCCATCCACCATGTTCCTTTATTTAATGTCTCACTCTGCATGCCTGTCTTTATGAAGACAGAAGTGACATACCTGTATTAACTGAAATACTGAGTATAAGTACTTATACTTATTAACATTAAGAACTGTTTAAATTGAAAAAAAATATCTCATCAAAGAAGTTTGTATTTTGGACACAACTTAAATTATTTGGTTTTGTCCAATCTTCAGATATTGCCACATGGGAGAAACAGCTACAAAACAGATGCTCAAGAGAATTTTTCTATTAGATTAATGATTACTTATTGTGCACATAGCAGTTAGATGTTGACTTAATGTTAAAATCTCATGATGTAAACTCTGATGTTAACTCTCATGAAAATCGGGTAGAGTAGTTTCTACTCCAACCCCATACTACAGATTAATAAACTGAGATCTGGAGACAATTAATGCCTTGTATGAGGCCTCACAACTAATAGATTGTGAATTCTGAGTTTAGGCCTAGAATTCACACATCTAACCATTATTAATACTCCTTCAGATCCAGAGCTGTCCTCATTCCACCTCAAATGTGTAAGGGGGGATTCAGGACCAAGGACAGCACCAACTCCAACTCCGTGCTTGCTTTTCTTCCTCTGGATTTAGGCTTATGTGTGACTTGCTATCTAAACTCTGTTCCCACTGCCCCACCTACCTGCAATCCCAAGTGAAAATCAGTCATAAATTGCATGTACCAAAATGAGGCCAGCTTAGTCAGGAGGGCCAGAGCAAGAACAGTAAGAATGGCATGATATGGTGAGATTTCCCTGCTTTTTTGTCCTCAACATAGAACATTAAGACAGGCTGCAGGGACAGTAAAACAGTTTTTGATGCCCATTTTCTCTCTCTCTGTAATGTATCCAGAGACTTAAATACGATTGAGTTAATCTTTGAAGAAAACAGAAAATACTGTAACAATAAAGGCCGTAACATGGTTACAAATGAGAGCTACTGCTCCCTTCTGCATTCTAAATTCTGAGGATAATTCTGCAGAGCTTCATTACCAGAGTATAATTGTGTTATAGAACTCTAAATCACCCTGCTACACTTAACTGGCAATAACATTAAGATAGCGCAGATATTCATTTTAATTAAAACATAGCCTCAAACTATTTCCCTGCTATAAGAGGCAAAACTTCCGCTTCCCCCCACCCCACACAGAAATTTCATTTGTTAGTACATCCATGGCAAGCAGTAGATAGGAAATTTAAACACAATTAGGAAGCTCCACCTTATAAGCCAAAAATGGCTAAAATTTTGCTGAAGATTGTGAATACCAGAAAATCTGGTTTGGTTTATAATCTTTCACTGATGTGTGAGGCACTGGGAGCAGTTGTTTTAGAGAGGATGAGGCTCCCAAATAACCAATTCAAGAGTCATAAAAATAGTATGTACTTTTAAAGTTGAAGTGTAGTATTCCAGACAGTAACAAAAATATTGGTAACCCAACAGTCTGGTTTCCCATTGCCCGTGGCAAAATGCTCATTCATTTCACAAATATTTACTGGACATCTATTTTTTCATTGCACACTGGGATTGCACACATAGATAGATGTGGCTCTTGTCCTCAAATGCATGTCGATATAGTGAGGGAAATTGACCTGTGATAACAAATTGCATTGCAAAATGCTTTGTAGAAGATGTGGTTCAATATCCCTGTCGTTCCTCAGGCTAGGATATTTGGGATGCATTTACAAGTGCATGCCAAAATTTTCCAGACAGAAAAGTGAATGACAATAGCAGAGGAATGACACATTAAAAAAAAAAGTTGCATGGAATAATATAGGTGATTAGGGAAATTGTAAGTGGAACAGTATGGCTAGGTCGTGATGTGTAAAGAGGTAGAGGAAAATGAGGTTATTGAGGCCTGATGTGAAGACTCTTAAGTGCATTGTAAAGATGGTTGGGTTTCAGTCTATCTGTGATGAAGAATCACTGAAGCATTTAATCAGGAGAGCAATAGGGACAGATAAGCATTGAAAGCAATAGAACTACTAAGGTTATAGTGAAGATTTTGTAGCTTGGCATTCAATTACTTCTCCATTAACTGAAATATTAATACAATGGCAATGACAATTAGATCAGCAACACTGAATGACATTTATCAAATTACATTATGTCTAATTATTTACATATAATATCTTGTTTAATCCATAAATGTTTAAGAATTAACATTCTCCATTTTGCAGATGTGGAAACTCAGACACAAGAAGACTGAATAACTTGCCCACCAACATCACCCAGAAAGAACTGGGATTCCAACTCACGTTTCTGCAATTCCAAATTCACTATTTAAAAGCACAATCACTCAGCACATCTTTCAGTACCAGTCATGACCAACCATCTATTGAGTATTCTACCTTTATATATTGTTATCTGAATAAGATCCAAGCATTTATCATAAATTTTTCCCATGCCCACTGAACTTCCTACTTCTGTCCTCACTCTTCTGTCTGCATTTGCCATATCTCACGATTAGGCTCAGATTCCACCTGTCCTGCTATGTTAACCATAAGCATTGCTACAACTGGTCATTTCTACCACTTATCAGTATTTGTTCTAGTGTGAGTATTACAGAGATCTATAGGACAGGTAACTTTCCTTATCTAATGGAATTTAATAACCAGATTAAATAGCTAAGGAGTTTCAGAAATGATATGGAACCCAGGCAGCTTTAGTATATACCTGTCCACCATGAAAGCCACTGGTCACATATGACTACTGAGAGTTTGACATGTAGCTAGTCCAAATTGAAATGGGCTATGAATATCACACAGATATTAAAGACAGTACAAAATAATGTAAAATACCTAAATGCATGTGTGTGTATGTATTTATTGTGTAGATAAAATGCATTACTCAAATCTCCCATTTTTGTAGATACTGGAAAATTTTAAAATGCAGGTGACTTGGATATAGCAATAGTTCCATAGGACAATGCTGGTCTGTGCCCCTAGGCACTGTGCTATATTACTTCCTTAATGAAGAGATTAATAAAGATAACTGAAGACAATCATGAGCATTCTGGCATTAGTCATGCAGTGATTTAATAGAATATACCAATAAGTGGATGGGGAATGTGTCATTTGATAGGCTGGGCAGGAAAGACTGTCTTGAAAATGTGATACTTGAGCAGAAATCTGGACAACAGCTATGTGATTGTCTAGAGAGTACAAGAGATTCAGAGAACTGATTTCTCTCTGAATTACCACTGAATTTAGTTACTCCATTTATAATTGTTTGGTTTGTAACCCTTTTTATGGAGGTAATGCTTGTCCACAACACTAACACTGAACCTGATTCAGAGGCATAGGGTCACCTCCCACAATGCATGTCCTCACACCACACCCATCACCATGGCATCCACAGTACTCCGCCATTGTCCACTGAGCCTTTTCTCACTGTTTTTCCATTCCTTGCTCTTGAACCTATAATTCCATAGTCAGTTTTCTAGGATTTACTATTATTCTTTTTTTTTAACTTAACAGAGAAGTGCTGAATACAATAGAAAGTAGCTGATTTTTTTTAAAGAATCACTGAATTTTGTTTCTGAGCTACCAAAGTCCCCATCTTGAACATTCACTGAGCACTTGTGAACTGCTTTTGCAATTATAAAATGCAAACTGAAGTCACTCTCATTTATGGCAGTATTTGTATGAGACAAAGCATGCATAACAACTATCAAAATGAAAACATTTAAATTTTACTTTACCTTCCCTTCATTCACAACTTGATCCTATACTTATAAATGTCAATATCCTGTGTCTCCGCAGTCCTCAGAGACCTTATCATAGACCCTGGTGCATGATAGCGAGGCAATGAAAGAGATGATCCAGCATACTTTCATTAAGGAGCCAAAATAAATGGACAAGTATATTCACAAGAACAGAGACTTCTAGGATAGTTTTGATCCAGTCTTCATAAATTAGATATTGTCCTCAATAACTTTCTGCTACCATATTCCTTTTACTTGTTTAATTACAATTCTGAAGTGCTTGTCCAATCATCCCCTTTATTTACATTTGCAAAGCTTTTAACAATTGACAAAGTGCTTCCACATCCATTTGATTTTTCACAAATACACTGCAGAGTTAGAAGAGCAGGAATCATTAGAAAACAGAAGCAAGATACATTGCAATGCATTCAAAGTTGAACTACTAGTAAATGGCAGGACTGGCTCTAAGAGGCTCAGGGCATTTCTCTCTACATGTTGATCCCTCTAAGTAAGAGTTCTTTATTGAGATGAGATGTTGCATTTTGAAAGTGTTTTTTTTTTCTTTCTCATAATTTCCCTGTAGCTTTGACTATGTGCAAGTATTAGCTTTCCAATGTCTGGGTATTTTCTTGTAGACTTCTATTGGTAATATAGCACTCAAAAATGTGTTAATGATTGGGAACATTTGTCCAACCCCCAGGCACTTCAGGGTTTTAAATTTTTTTTAATTCCTTCTTGATTGCTTTGCTAAATCCAAGTTCTAAAGTGCTGATAGGGTTTGAAACTCTTCAACTTGCAAGAAAGATACTTGCCATCTTCCCAGAGCTTGACTACAAATACTCTGAGATGAGAATAGACAAGGTTACAATGCCTCCAGGCTTCCAACTAGAGATTTCAAATATTTCTAATTTCTTCAATTTAGCTTCATTTAAATTTTACTGAGAGGTAATTGCACTGAATTAATATAGTTACAATTATGCTGAAATCAATCCATTAACATCTTGAAAATTCTTATTAATCTGGCAGCAATGTTATGGATAAAAACAGAAATACATCCCCTATTTGGAGTGCAGATTAATATAATAAGAATGCTAGAGTTAATTTCTCCAGGATATGAATTCCTTGAGACAAGAGACTATGACTTATATTTCTGTTTTCTGGTTGTAAAGTGCTGCTTTAGTACATGAAGATAATATTTGCATGTAAAAACACCCAAAACCTCTTGTTCTCATTTCCATTTCATCAAAGAGAACCTGATGAAAAGTCCAAATCACACACCTTTTCTGCACTCATTTGTCTGCCTTTTAATATCTCTCTACTTTCTCTCCCATAAATACACTTGAGACAAGGAATGTGTTGCCCCTCAATTTTCCACTGCCTGCCTACCACAGTCTTTGACATTCAGTAAATATGCCCAGTAAACTGCTGAGATTTTGACAGCAACCACAATGTGACAGTGGTGGTGAGTCTACTAAACCACCAGCAACTGTGATTATGTTTTTAATATGTTAGATGGCTTAAAGCCTAGAACCCCACTTAGAATGAATCTTGAAATTACCTAAAGTACAATCTAAACATTGATTCTTCAAACATCAAAAATGCCATTTATCTACATCTATAACTGAGAACTACTGTCCATCAACACTCACTCATTCAAGGGTGATTTATAAAGTATTGACTCTCTGCCTGACAGTATATATTAGTGATTTAAACAGACTTAAATATTAAGTCATGGAACTTGCAATTGAAAGGAGACAATGAGAAGCAAATGCTCTATTTAGAGTCATAACTTGTAAGTACTATGACAAAAATGGATAATTTTTATGATGGGCAACAACAAAAGAAGTTATTGTTGACCACTTAAATTATTCTGGAATTCAACCCCTTCTTTGTGTTCCTGGAGTGGGCATGGAAGGACATGAAATACCTAGGATAATATTGGGTAAGTCAGCAGATACCAGGTTATGTACAGTCAATAGGCTTGGAAAGAACTGAGCTTTTTTTTGCATAGGGAGGGAAGTAACTGAATCACTGCAAGCAGCAGACTGACCACGTGTTTAACTCATGTCTAAAGCATTCCTTTGTATCCTCTGTGTGGAAGAGATTTGGTAAAGGTAAGTTTCAACAACAGAGATGATAGAGCTTGGAGATAGTGTAGAAGAGAAAAACATAGGCAGAAGTCTATGGATTTGATGTATCAATCATAAATAGAAATGACCCAAATATGCCTTGGACATTAAACAAAGACTCAAATATGAGTTCAGAGTTTTCAGTTTGAGCAACAGATGATGGCAGTGCCATTTAATTAAATGGAAGGATAAGAAAAAGAACAAGATTCATGGAGGAAAGATTCATGTGGAAATACTAAAAAAAAGACACATACATCTGGAGTTCAAAGAAAAATCTGTGCTGGAGATTCACTTTTAGCAGTCATCACCATATATATGACACTTAGAGCAATGAAACTGGATATGTCTTTATATGGAAGCCATATCAAAAAAGGAGAATAGACCTTGGGCACTGCAACTTTTAGAGATCATATAGAAGAAAAAGAACATGAAAAAGTAGAGCAAGAAGGATGATACCTTAAGTTAGAAAAGGAGTGAATAGCTTTGCTTAAAGTATTAAAAAATTGAGTCAGATGTGAGCAGAAAGAGGGTCATGGGATTTACTAAAATTGAGATTATTGACCTTAAAAAGGCAGTTTCATCAGATTATTGAGGGAAAGATGTAGTGAAGTAGTGATTGGCAGTTGAAGAAGTTGGCATTGTAAGCTGGTTGGGAGAGTAAGACAAGGAGCAAGATGGCAGCTTGGTAGAGTAATCCAGAACGTAACTGGAAGGAGGGGGTGGTGGAGTCCACTGCATTGGGAAGAAATGCCTCCCTATGAGGCTGATGGCCTCAAGAGTGAGGTGCATGAAAGGGCAAAGGAAGTGAGCAAATGAGAGAAGGTGAGATCAGAGAAGTTAGGAAAGGACTAGGCTCTAACATGAAAAAATATATGTATCTTCTTCAATAATAAAAAGGGAAACAGAGAAGACAAGTGCAGACATAGATGGTTTAGAGATTTGGCAAATGGCTTCTACTTTTACCGATGAAGAGGTGAAGTATACATAGACTGCTGGGTGCTTGTATCCCCAAGAATGTAAAGTATGTAGTTTCTCTGTATCTGTAAGAACAAGCTGACTAGAGAAACAGAAATGTGGTATAGGTGGTTTGAAAACATGGTATCCCTAGATTTGTTTAGATGTTTATGTACAGGCATCAAAGAAGTGTTATGGAATGACATCATCTAGACATCAAAAAGTAGGAAGGAGTGAGGTGCATAGGTATTGAGAACTTTTATGATGTTTATAACATGAGCCACAACATCCAAACTGAATACGCAAGTGGCAAAGATGGGGCCTGTCAAGTACTGTTGGAACACTCAATGGACTATAGGTTATTCAGGTCTTATTAAGCTAACACTGGTTTACAGCACTATACAGTTTAGAAATGTAGGGTCCCACATCTCCAGGTGCACACTATCTACCAGGTGCATGAGCCACACTCACCACCAAGCCAGTCCTAATCCTCTGCAATCGTCCATTGTGACTCTTGCACATTTTCTCCATTACCCTCCTTCTTACCTTCAGTAGCTCAGTTTTACAGTCATTTCTAGGATTTGTTTTAGGTTTGAACTTGACTCACCTTTTGTTTTCTTTCTTTACATTTCATATATATGTTGAAACCATGTGATATTTGTCTTTCTCCTTCTGATTTAATTCATTGAGCATTATTCCCTACAGTTTTATACACACTGTGTCAAATGCTAAGAGATCACCATTTTTTTTTTTTTTTGCTGAGTCCTGAAAATATACCATATCTTCTTAATCCACTCATCTATCCTTGGGCACTTAGCTCATTTCCATAACTTGGCTTTTATAGATAGTGCTGCAATGAACAGAGCAGTGACTGTATTCCTTTGAATTAAGAGTTTTTTCACTCTTCAGGTAAATACCAAGGAGCAAACTTGCTGGATTGTATAGCAAGATATATTTTTAATAATTTGAGATGTCTCCACACTATTTTCCATCAGGACAATGCCTGTATGAATTCTAACCAACAGTGTGAAAGTATTCCTTTTTCTCCATATCCCTGACAACAATGATTGTTTGTTTTTGTTTTTGTTTTTGTTTTATATGGGTCATTCTCATAGGGTATCTCATTGTAGTTTTGATTCATATTTTCTGGTAAGTAATGAACTTTTTTTTTTCATGTGACTGTACCTGTATGTCTGTGCTTTCAGCAGTAGTTAGCAGTAAACTAAATGTCAGATATTTTCTGCTTCCATTCTCATATGAGGTAGGAAAGATGTGATGGGACCCCTCAATTCAAAGTCCTTTTCTGAAAATTGACTCTTTGCCTAATCTACTAGAGAGGGCTCCCAGTAACAATTTTCTTCCATAAAATTCTACTGCTTAGAAATAGGAAAGTTTCAGATGCATCAGTAGACTTTAGAAAAAAGATTTAATATGCTGTGATATCCCTTGGAAGATGAGGTTCAGGTAGGTGTCACAAAGGAATGTGTCCACAGACTAAAAAACCATCAGAAAATAGGGCAGCAATTCTCCCGAGGTCATGGCTTCAGCTTAGCTTTCTTATCCTCTTTCATGGCAGACTGCCTTCATTTTCTTAGTTTGTAAATGACCCAGGACAGCTACCCCAGTTCCAACATAAAAGATCTTCCATTTATTATTGTAGGCTTACAGAGATAAACTATCCCAAAGACAGATATATTTCAGAATGTGCAATATATTCCAACAAACACCATCCTAATGAGTTTCAAAAATCAACGAATTGGCAATGTTAATACAAATGTGTGCCGAGGTAACATTTTTGTTTTTAATGCCTTATTCAATTTGAGTGCCTTGCAATTTAATCATAAAAGCCCTCTAGTGGGCCTCCCTGGTGGTACAGTGGTTAAAGTCACAGGGCTATCAAACTATCCAGCCACTGCCACATGAGTTTGGTCCCCGGCCAGGGAGGTGACCCACATGATACCAGTTCTTGTGTACATGAATAAAAATATCTTTAAAAATAAAATAAAAACCCTCTAGTGTGTTGGCTAAGGATGGCAAAGGTTCTACTGTTAACTAAGTTAAAATCCTTGTACCATCACTTACTCATGACTTAGCATTGGGTTTGTCAATAATGCCTCCTTTCCTTACTGAATAAAGTTGACAAGTAAAAGTAACTATCTCATAGGGTTGTTGTCAAAGTCTTGTGTGTTAATAACAGCTAAAAAGCACTTACTTTAGAGGCTGGCACAAGTACTATCCTACTGAATATTGATAAACATTGTCATTCTTTCAATAGCTTTACCTTTACTCTCCCCAGAAAGACTCAAAACCTCATTTGAAATTTCCCTATCAGGAAACAATGAAAAATAGTTTATGGTATGGACTTAAACAGAATGGCAGACAACAAAAAAGACATGTAAAAAAAATTGCCAGAATGGCAGACAACAAAGAAGACATGTAGAAAATTGCCCAAAGGAAATTCAACCAGAATTATTCTGTGATCTCAGATGATTTGACAAGGGGTGGACAACTGTCCCAAGTGGAATCTTGTATATACATTGTCTTTCCCTAAAATTGTGACTGCAGGAAAGAGGCTGGTCAGTCTTAATTGCATTTTCCTGAATGACTGTAAAATGAGGAGCTGAAACTAGATTGACCTCAGCAATCACCCTCAGCTCTAACACCATACAATCCCTCGCCAAAGGCTTTGTTGTGCATTGACACATATGGAAATTGCCAGTGTGGGTAAGTGAAACCTCAACATGAACCAAGCAGATAGCTGGCGATTACACAATGGGAAATGTCGAGAAAATAATCTTATGGAGTGGAAAGTATTGGATTGTCTGATTATGACTTACTCTCCAATATGAAGATATAACCATGCTTGGCTGCTCGAGGGTGAAAATGTGGTAATATGTTAAAATGCTAATGAAATTGGAATCCTATAATAGATGTTTAGAACAGTTTAGGTTACCAAGACATGGGAAGTTAGACAGCAAAGCTCGTAAATCCTGATAAGGCCAAACTCCTCAGAACGTTCGAGACCTTTTATAGTCTGACTCCAACTTTCCTTTTCAAGCTCATCTTTCCTCACACACCCTCATGTGCCCTGTGTTCGACCCATAATGAGCCATTTGACATTCTCCGCACACAGCGGGCTCTTCTATTTCATATGCACACAGATTCTGTTGCTTCCACCTCCATATTTCATGTCTCTCCAGCCCACTGTTATCATCTATTCCAGATCATCATCACTCACCACATACAATTACTCAGAGGGTTTCTTGACTGGTCAGCCTGCCCCTCATCTTTGTTCACTCTAATCCATTGTCCTTACAGCTGTCAGGGTATTTTTCTTAATCATGTAACCAATCATGTCTCTCTTGCTTAAAATCCTTTCACAAAGTTGAAGATAAAATCCAAAATCTTACATATGACTTGTAAGACCTTTCATGCTTTATTATCCAGCTACTACTCTCAGCTCATTTGCATCACCTGTATCTTTGCATGGCATATTCTAGTCTTATTGACAGAACGACACCTTCCCATACCACAGAAACTCTTTCACCCCTGGGTCTCCATACATTCAACCCTCTGCCCGCAATTTCACTCTCTCACCCCTGGTCTGACTCACTTCTATACAGGAGGCCTTCGCTCACCAGCAGGCTAGGCTTAGTCCTCTGGTGGTATGCACTCATAGTCCTTGCAACTTCCCTCCTGTAATACTTTTGCATTACTGAAACTTTGAACATTGCTCCAAAGAACACAATGTACCACAGAATGATACACTATTTAGTGGTAATGCAGAAAATGATGAAAAATACCTAGTCCCAAAATAATCTGGTACTAAAATAAATGCCCAAACCTAGCTCTAACAGAGAGTAGAATGGTCTAGGTATATTTTACAGATATACAGACATACACACCCACATACTCATTAGAGATTCCAGATGACTATTCATGGAAATGACCATTTAGTCTTCTCAAATGGATGTATTTGAGCTATCATTTTTCTTGCCAAGTAGTAATAATTCCAACCTTCCATGTTTAAAGCTCTCAGTAAGATATAGGCAAGAGCATAAATGTTACTTCCCTTCTTTCATAACTTAATGATCTTCCTGTTACAATATTAATCAATAACTAATTTCATAGTTGGACAACTGTTTTTAATGACCTAGTCCATTGAAGACATTGTTATACAAGTTTTCAGCTCATTCCCTGAAGGACCTGTCACTAAAAGGGCAAATTCATTTACTTGTCACACAGCAGGAGCCAAAAGCTTCATTACACTAATCAAGGGAAGACACATTTGGGTTCTTGTTGGTTGAGAGCTAAAGGTCCCAAGTTTGGACCTGAGAGAGGAGGCAAATGGAGTCATCCAGTATAAGTGCATTTGAACACCCCTTCAAGAGCTGTAGACATGTTAATTGTGAACCCATGGTTTCCTGGGTGTCTGCTTCAGTTCTCTTTTATATCTTAGAGTGGTTTATCTTACTCAGTCTTCCTGGTATAGGCAGAACTAGAGGGTTGTCCAGGCCTCTTCTGCCTGTGAATTTATTTGCGTATACAAATCTTGTCTTCCTTAGTTGGCTTCCTCATGGAGTATCATGAGTCTCTGAAGAGCTGAATTTAGCAGCTACTTTTGCCTTCAATTAGTTTACAAAGAATGGATGGGATGAATTGGATGGTGAATAATTTTTGTATAATTCTTACTAATGCTAAAAAAGAGGATATTTCACTAATGCCAATATTCTTAATGCATAAGCTTTAAGCATCTGATATTTAGACTGAAATGGAGCAAAACTTAGTACCTTTTATGCTCCAGGTGTCATCCTCTTACCTATACCAGAATTATGAAAATAACCCTGAGAAATCATTTTCAATCTTTATTTGACTAATGAGGAAATCAAACTTTAGGAGATTAAAGTAAGCTTGGATTAAAGCATGAATCTTCCAATAAAATTCCTCTTTTTGCTACAGTATGATGCCTGTCACTTTTCTCAATGAATCCCCTCTCTATGTTGTCATAGATGCACTCCATAAATAGAGAGGTAGGGGAGGGAGGGAGGTGAAGGGGGTGGGTAGGTAGGTAGGGGAGGAAGGTAGGTAGGTAGGTAGGGAAGGAGGGCGGGAGGTAAGTAGGTAGGTAGGTAGGTAGGTAGGGAAGGTAGGTGGGGAGGTAGATAGAAACAAAAGATAGAGGTGAGAGATAACATGTATATTGTGCATCTCATACCAATTCATCTTGGTTTGCAGACCCATATAAGAATATCTAAAAGAGTTCTTAAATTCAGTCTTTTAAGAAAAAAAATCAAAATAGCTCCTATTCTCTTCAACATGTATTCTATGCACAAATCAAACAGTCATCATCATGAATGTTTAAAAACACATTTTACAGATTCCGAACTTTATGTGTTAGCTTATGCTGTTCCCTCCACCTAGAATACCCCTTTGGCTGAATGTTCTTTATTAAAATCCCTTTTTAACTTTTCTAAATCCACTCAACATGCTTCTACTTCTCTGAAGTCCTTCCTTGACCTCACTCCTTACCCTCTCAAAATTCTCACATTCCTCCTCAATTTCTCTAAAACTGCTAGTTTCATTATTTTTATTTCTTCTACAAATCTTATTCCTCTCAAGTCTGTATTATGTATCTGCCTTCTTTTCCTTCTAAACTTTAAACTACTTAAGAACAAGTCCAGCCCCTGACTGTCCCATCTCAGTATTATCAGAACCCTGGATTTGTTCCCCCTTTGCTCCATTATTAATGACTCAACAAGTGATCTGCTCATTTGAAACTCCAGAGAAGTTTGGCAATCCCATGCCCCAAGCCAATCCTACAAAGCAAGCAGATTAGACTCTGTAGGGCCACATTTGCTTTGCAATGTCCCTTCAATCACCCTGTATTTAGCTCACCTTGGGAAGGGATGCACTACCGACCTGAAAATGAGATACCTGGATTAGTAAACGCTAGCCAAGGGCTATAATGTTGGAAATATTATTTGTGAAAGAAACACTACCTGTAACAGAACTAAAAGCTCCTAGATTCTGAAAGGAATACCAATGCTCTGTCACACACACACACACACACACACACACACACACACACAAATCCCTACTGCAGATTTTGTTTTACAAAATTAGACTTGGCTGTTTGAACACTCTCAAGCAGCAACCCCGGTGGCCCCATTTTAACCTATTAATTTATGCTGACAGCTTTCTTGTTCTGCTTATTTTCTTCTTTCCTCTCTCCCTCCCTCCCTCCCTTCTTTCTTTTCCTCATTATTATTTCAATGTATAATAGTCTGTCTTATAAACTGAGGTGATATCTGAGTGCTATTAAGTAGTAGTTTAACACACATTTGGGCCAGGGAAACTTGGGAATTTTCAAACAATGCCCCAAATCCCTCAACATAAAGTATCTGACAAAATATGAAGAAAGTAACACTATTTTCAGCTCTGGGTTAGCCCAAAGCCCCACTGTTGAAAACTAGTAACTTGGGCCCAATCATTTCTTTGTCCTAATCTTGTTAGACCTAAATAGTTTAAAACCAAATCAAACTATAGGGCCTACTCTATCGATTTCATTCCCTGTAAGAGTTGAAGTCAATCCCCAAATATCACCACTAAGAAGTGAAGGAAAACTGATCCATTACTGGGGAAGTGGCCTGTAATTTCTAGAAGAAATGAAATGTGGGCTATAGCCATCATTACTCAATTTTCTAATCACAGTGAAAAAAAAATGCATAGGAAGCAAAACAAAATTTCAAAACAACTCAATTGGTGAATTTGCAAACAGCCAACCAAGTTCTGGGCCGATCCTCCTTGGGGATAGAGAGAAATGCTTTCATCTTGACTCATAACGGAGAGCCTGTAAGTTCCTCCTAGAAATCAATAGGACTGTTCCATGCCAGGCGCCATGCTAGACACTGGAGACAGAAAGATAAACAAGATCCGAGGTCCCTGTCCTGAAAGAATTCTCAATCAAATGGAGAAGCAGTCAAGTAAATGATTCCACTTCTGTGGGATGAGAAGTAATAGAAGAGGAATTTATAGAGAACAGGTAGACCTGGCCTAACACAGGCTGGTAAACATACTGAAAATCTCTGAGCTTTTTGTAAATACCTATTTTCCTGAGCCCCCAAGTGACCTCTAGTTTCATCCTCACTGTTCTTATCAAACTGGGCCCCTTAATGTGCCTCAGAATTCAGGGATCATCAGGGATCCCAATTACTCTATTCCAGTGACCATTCTGATGATCTGGGTTCACTCTGGTGCTTGGGATGACTCCAGAATGGACTGCTACACAAGTAACTACAGTAATATATAGGAGAGAAAATTCCTTCTGGCTGGAATGGTACAGATTCCATCAACTAAGTAGAGCTTCACAGAAAAGAAACTTAAGCAAGAGCTTGAAGATGGGTGAGGGGGAAGGGGTAAAGTAAATAGAGACTGATAAAGCATATACCATGTGTGAAGGCAAAGTAGAGAGTCCCATGCAATGAAAATGGTTAGCTAAATGGATCTTGGATGCAAAATCATCTGGGAGCTGCAAAAGTGGGAACACAGTACTAGGAGATGATACTGGGAATTAAGTCTAAGGCCTTACAAGTCCAGACAACTTGAGGAAGTCTGGATAAGGGTAATGAGAATCAGCTTCCATTGCTAGACAAATAAGGGGAGGAACATGAATCTTGTTCTACGTTTCCTTCATTTCAGATTTTTTTTAAATGGGTCCACAAAGAGAAATTCATGAGCTAGTTTTCTCTGAAAAGAATCAGAACTCTTATCCCAGATCCTTCTTATTATCTGCTATGAAATTTTCATAGCTCATCTCCTTTCTTCCTGCTCTACTTACTGGAGAAATAAAGTCAATGTGTGTGTTAAATATTATGGCAGTTATGATTTCTTTTGTTAAATCTAAGTTTGTTTCAGAAAAAATTTATGCAGGTACTATAATATAAAACTTCAAGCCAGAGTCTCATCTTTATCATCTCATAGACACTGGGCAGCACTGTAACAGAGAACTGAGGTGTTGACTTTTCATTTAGGTATCCCTCCCTGTGACTCAACAGAGTAGGTGTTTGGTGTTCTTTAAATTAATTGATCATTACTTCCTATTAATCTTCATCATTCTGAAACAAAGTGTTATTATCCCTCCAGAAGATGGAATTAATGTTTTCCCATTGGCCATTTTAATCACTGTTTTCAAAAATTAATCCATCTTACAAGCACTTTGAATAGCAAACCAGAATTCCAGAGATGCACCTGTCTATATGCAAAGGAAAATTCCATGGTCTTGATCATAACCAAAACTTATCAAACTCCTAGCAAGCTGTATTGAGTACCTGCAAGTTCCATGCTGAAACTGCGAACACACTAAGTTACATGCGGAAAATGCAACAATACTAAGTTCTCTTCATGTGAAGAATACAAACACATGAATCTTTAATTCTGCTTCTTTTCTGGGTACATGTTACTCTTTTACCAAGGATGCTAACCTAGATCAATGTCTCCTGGACATAGCTTTCTTCTGAAAGTACCTTTGTAGACTAAATTTTCAGGCTGTTAGTAGGTTAATACATAAGTCAAAAGTGTCATTGATCAATTCTATTTGAAAATGACTAGGAAAATGAGACTCTGTACTGCAAGACTTCTCATGAACCTGTTAGGCACTTGCCTATGGCAGCTATACAACAACGAAGGGAATCCCAAGCCCAGCCAACCAGAAAACTTGTTGCTGTAGGTCATCTTGAGGAGGTTGAGATGCTCCCAGGAAAATACGTGGGACTATATTGCTCAAACCCTGCCTAGAGTAAGAGCGAGCAAGCCCAATATCTCAGAGCAATACTTCTCATGTTTCCTGTACTTTCATTACCTGACATTCACTTATCCCAGAGCCTGACTTCACAGGCCCATCCCTCCCATATTACGGGAACATCATGTAGTTGGTCCCCAAATTTTGGCAGTTCACTAGCTGCAAAATGCAAAGTCTTAATCAACACAACTGGAGCAACCATGTAAATGTCTCTGAACTCTAGATTGCTCAAAGGATCACCCTCTGCAGCCACTTCTTTTTTAAAAAAGGACTTTGCATATATACTGTGTGTGTGGTGGTGGAAGTTTTCTTTGTCTTCTCAAGTTAGAATTCTCCCTTTAATTTTTACAACTAGATTCTTTGTTCTATTTTCTAAAATATGACAATTATTCTAATTAAATTATTGTACTCTTAGAGAACCTAAGGAAACTTGTTTCCATAATAGAATTCACAATCTATTGCTGAATTTTTAGTTTTGATAAAATTTCACCTTATTAGAATGAAGGTACAACAAGCTATATAAATCAGCATTTGGAAATGATATTATATGCTGACATTTCTGTTGGTATTTTATTTGGGTAATAGACATCTGCCGGATTTATTAAAAGAAGCTGACTTGTGTTAAGGGGTCAGGTGCTTTTGACAAATGCTTTCTAAAGAATAATTTAGCAGTATCTTGAGGTGCAACTTAGCAATTTCTCTTGAATAACTTGAATAACAGCATAATTCATTTATTTACACATATTTATTAAGTATCTACTATGTGTCTACAATCATGCTAGAGGCTTGGAGTAATATAGTGAGAATCAGGATGTTTGTGCATAGAAAAGTATATACTTGTGCTAAAATTTGGATGAAGATGCTGCAGAAGCCTGAGGAGAGACACAATTTGGCTGAACATGAAGGTCACTTTTTCCTCTCTATCCCGAGCCCGTCCTCCAAGTCAAAGGTCATATTTTTATGGGGCAAAGGGAGTTAATGAATACATAAGGGATTTGAGTGCCAAAAGTTTTTTCTACAGACTGCAGGACAGAGAAGAACAAAGGATTGAGCGGTGGTTCTGATTCCTATGAACAGTTCTAAAGGCAACCACAAACCAGCCTTCATGACTTAGGAGCCTCCTACCATCTTCTGTAGGGCACAATGATACTGCTGCTGCTTGATATTTATAGATAAAAATAGTTGAGATAGGGCCCTCCCTGGAGGCACAATGGATTAGGACACAGCACAGCAAGTGAGCTACAGCCACTTCAGTGCGAGTTCGATCCCCAGCCTCAGAGGTGACCCTAGTGGCACAGCAGACCTCTCATCTCACCTGCTGCTCGCCTCAGCAGCGTACTTCATCCATCTGCCTGTTCTGCTCCCCACTCTGTCTCTGGTGAATCCTCTCACCTCCCCTGTACCTCTGGCCTGTACCCTAGCTCTGAAAAAAAAAATAGTAGTTGAGACAGAAGAAGGGGAGGAGATGCTGTATTTTAAAAGGCAGTGAGCTCCTTCAAAATGTAGATCAGTAGGTGTTTACCCTGAACCTACATCAATATTACCTGAGAGCTTTTTAAAAATTTGATTCGGGTCTGACAGGGGTGGGGGTGGTCCCAGGTGCTGATGTACCTATTGTTCCCTAAACAACTCTTCTCCATTGATGTGCAAGTTCTTAGTCACTTATCCCAACTGAAAGCCAAGTAATATGCGAAAAAGTACATAGGAGTGTACAACAGCTTGAGGTCCTATTAATAGAGAGATCATCTTATGTAAACTTACCACACACCTGGCTGATTAGCACATGTCAAAATCAACTCATTAACCAGGGAATCTAAAAGAGCTGTTTTCCTCACTGAAGAGTTAAATATATGTACTCACTATCCATTTGGGAGAATTATGTTAACACAGATATATATAAATTGCTCCTTGAGATTCACTTCTAAGTAATTGGAGGTTGGGCCTCCTCTCTCTCAAAATCAGAGTAATAAAAGTCACCACTTTCTACTTTGCTAAGTAAAAGTGAAAACTAATGCATTTGAAGTTTCTTTACAGTACCCTACTCATAGTGAATGCCATAATTATTATCACCTAAGGCTCTATAATTGTGCATTTTTCTCCAGCTTTTGACTGGAAGCTTCATGAAGGACAAAATCAATCTTCATTTCTCATTATTATTAACACAATGTCTTGCACATGTAAATGGTGCACAATGTTACTGAATAAATTGACCCATCACAGCCAGGAAATAGAGCAGATGTCCACATGAGGTTGAAGCAGCCTAAAAGTTCCCTTTCCAAATGATTTTATGTTTGGAAAAAAAAAATCCGTATCACACCTGAAAGAGTCTGTTTGGCTTCATTAACATCTTTACACCATTACTCCAACCCACCTGGGCAGGCTTCAGGGTTGCCTCTACTTTTGCCCAGAATTTTGTTTTCACAGGACATGAAATAGAACATGCACCGATGTAGAGAATTTCAAGAAAGGAAGAGCTGGCTGAGGAAGGGAAGGAGAAACTCCTGGGTCAGAAAAGGGCAACCTGAGTGCCCAGTGCAGTTTGTTGGGAGAAAAGGAAAGGAGAGACTGGAGTCAGCCACACTCCCTCTCTGGAGGACACCTCTACTGGCTGGAGCCAATGTAGTTTGTATTCTACTTGAGTGTTTTGTTCTCAGTCATAGAACTTCATCTTGAGAACATTCCTTTAACATTTCTCTTATTAGTACTTAGATATCTTTTACCAAAACCCCACCATATTGTAGTTACCTGGTGTGGTGCAACCATCCTAGGTTGGGCAGGTTCACAACTGATACAGGCAAGTAGAAAAGATATCTGGGAGCCCTCAGCAGAATATCCAGGCCTCTGACACCCAAGCAGGGAACCAGGCACACAGGCAGACCAGCAGGCAGGGGGCCAAGGACGCTGCGCAGCTGGGTGCAGCAGCAAGTGAACCCTCACAGCCCCTGCAATCTCCACACCTCCTCCGACTTCTCTTTTTAGCTCCCCCTTTTTCTCTCACAAGGAGCTTCACATCTCTCTGCCGGGCCTGCGTACTTACAGGTAGGCGGGCACTGTGCTCGCTGGCTTCTCTACCCAGGTGTCCGTAATCACAGGTGTGTATGCCCCGAGCTGGCACTCCACGCGCTGTTTGCAATAACAAGTTATCACGTGAGGACAATGTGACCTAGGAGGAAAACAAGGCCACAGGTGTCAGCTATTGAGGCTACTGGAAGGCAAGTCGAAAGCAAACCTGATGTAACCTACTTCCTATCTATACACCTTGACTAGAGCCTCTCTAATAAACCCAAAGGCCAGGAATCCATTCCATCAAAGGAGAACTCATTCAATGAAGACATTACTCTTATGCTAGTAATTGTTAATGCCACTAGCAGGTGCCATCATTTCTTGGGACCACTGCCTCAGCCATAGTATAAACAGCGATAAACCCACTATCCTATTCCATCTCCCAACCAGGTGGGGACAGTTATCCTGACCTATGGATCAGCAAACTCAGGCAGGGTTTGGCTGCAAAGTTCCTCTAGAATCACAGTGCTTGTGTTCAGTCCAGCCTCTGACAAGATGCTCGAGTCAATGTAAATTTTAAACTCCTGTATTATCTTAATGTAGTCATGCTAGTCATCCCCTGAGAAGATTCTGAGATAAGAGTACCTGGTAAGCCACCAGTTCTCAGGTCAGGGAGTGTCAACAGCATAAAAGGTCAGCAGGTCACTACAGAGATAAACTAAACCCCAGTTCCAGGATTAACCTGGAATCCATGCCCTGAATGCCCACACTATCCTGCTTCCTTTCCCAATCCACATCCCACAACACTATTCCTCTTTACACAACAGAGGGCTCTGTCCCCATCTCTCCTCCCCATTTAGTCTAGAAGGTTTCATAAAGGAAGCAACAGCTGGGGAAGGAGGTGATAGAAAGCATGAGTCCCTGAGCCCTTAAATTGAAATGATGAATGGGGGCCCATTCTGATTCTGTCAGGGGCTGAAAGGACTTTCCTTAAGAGAAGGGTTAATTTCCCCTGCAAAGTCCATCATTGGGTAAGTCATTGTTTTATCTTCATGGACAACATCCCCCCCATTCCCTGCCAACCAATGTCTCCTCCTGCCCTTGGATTCTTCCATTGGTGAAGAATGCACAGATGACCACAAATAACAGGCAGAAAAGCACAGCTACCGCAGGTGGTAAAATGGCTTTGTGAAGGACAGGCCAGACTTCTGGGGACAGAACAGAGAAGAAAAAATATAGGCTGTCTAGAAACTCATGGATTGCAGACTTAATTAGCAGACTATTCCTGGAGAAGGAAATAAGTATTGTCTGATATGGGCTCACAAGCTGATAAATATTTAATGGACAAATAATGAATCTTGGCATAAATATTTAATGGAAGCAACATCAAGGTATACAAGGGTGGTGAGTCTGCTAAGGGAAGGAGACTCTAGACAGTAAGACAATTGAGTTAGGACTGGAGAACAGACAGTACTAATCTCTGAGGGGATGGTGGGTTTCCTTTGAAACAAAGTTGGTTGCTTAAATATGAGAACATATTCACTGTTTTGCAAAATGTAAGCTGCTGTGGAAATGACAGGAGGTAGTATTTTTATTTTTAGCATTTATTTTTATCACTACATTTCCAACTTATTTGAAAGACAGCATTATTTACCTGGAAGATGGTAACCATCTAGAGAGAGTTAGTACAAGCAAAATAAAAATCTAGATGGAATGAGATGAGCACTCCCTTAAGAGGTTGCAATTGTTTTTACAGGTATATTGATTTGGGAAAGTGAAGACTATTCAGAAAGAGAAGAAGCAATTAGGGCAGTTCTTGGGAAAGCTCTGAGAACAGCTTCTACAATATTTATCTTGGACCCATCATACGGTCAAATTTATGTGCATGCAAAACATAGAGTTAATAAAGATATGTTGACCCTAGTTAGGGAGCTCATCATGGCCTCATCATGTCACTCAGAATGTACCACCAAGTATGTTCATCAGTGAGATAAGCAAATAACTTAAAAGCACCGGGCTAAAGCAGGGAAGACTTTCTGGAGGGAGCAACTTCCTGGTACCATTCTGATGGGTGATATGCTGACACTGTAATCGACTGTTAACTTGTCTGATTTTCTCGGTTTTATGGAAAGCTTATAATGAAAGAGACTCTGGGTCATGTAAGGGGAATCTACAAAGGGATAACCTAGAAGGTCTTTAAGGCCAAGGAGAAAAAGTTTAATCTGAATTAACAAATGATCACCCAAGCCAACATACATGTGTTGCTGGGACACAATGCATGCATATCTGTGTGTACAACCAGCTGCAGCTCTTGGGAAAAGGTGTCCTTGCAGATATGTGAAGCATAGAGCAGGTAGAAAGCAGAGCAGAGAATGTCTCTTCCTGAAGTTCCTGAAGAACTTTAAAATAGGAACCAAAAATAGACTTAAGCCCCCCCTTGCTCCCTGTTTCTTTCCACCATCTGTCAGCCCACTCCCCTAGGGAGAAGCTAAGGCTGACAGTAGCAGAGTGAGGGAACAGGGGTGTGGGTGGGAAAGGTTTTTTTTTTTTTTTTTTTCCTGCTAGGTTGAGTTATTAATTAGCTTCCCGGAAGATATAGGAACAACGAGCTTTAGTCTTCTCACTTGACAAATATTGTACCAGAGGTCACTCAAGGTTATTCAACACCTTCTTAACAGAGGGAGAACCAGATTTGGGGGCCATGTGGGAGTTCCCACACCAGTTCTAACCATATCACTCTAAATTGCCCAAACTTCCTGTCTTAATGGAATGGGACGATGTTATGATTTGGATAGGTAAGCCAGGGAGATCTTTGTGATGGGGATTCCCAGCTCTTGGTAAGTCAAGTATTCCCTAACCTCATTCGCAGGAATGAGCCACAGTCCTCATGTGAACTCCACAACAGATGCTGTTTACATCAAGTGGCACAATCCTTCCAACCCCTCACTTAAAATAGGCAAAATAGGCAAGTGAAGTCTTCATCCCTTCAGCCTCAGAACCCCCGGGAGGGCCGGCAGACAGATGAATGCACTACCTCATTCTCTGGAGACCCATTCGCACCTAACTTACCTGACCCAACCTTGCGTTTGACCCATTACATACTTAGGACTTGTTCCTGTCTGGACCAGAGGCCTGACCCTCCTTGCCTTCCAAAGAAGATTGCACCCACTCTCTCTTCTTTTCCTTCGCTTGATCAGGAAAGAGTAGAAATCCCAGTTTCTCCTTCAATGATGTTTGACTTCTCCCAACCTAGCAGTCATCCATTGCTCTGCCAAACGCACAACTCTCATGACTTGTTCATACTTAGTGGAGTATGAACATTCTCTTGGAGGACACAAAGCTGAGTAAGACCCAATGCATCCTGGGATACCCTTTCCATACCCCTGTGCTCAACAGATGCCAACTGAGCACCTGTGTGTGGACAAGGCACTGAGGGCTGGACAGCCAGAGTTCCCTCTACTCATGGGCCATCATCTAGGAGGGAAAAAGATGTGTTAAATGAAATTACTATACATAATAATTCAACTTGATACTATTGAAGGCCATCGAGACCAAATGATGTGTTTGTGACAGAGCCAGGACTCAGACCTGTTCTTTCAAACAGCCTCACATGGCATTAGAGAAAGCACATCTATAACTTAGTGATTTGAAAGAAGGCTTCCACCCTATCCCCATAATTCACTAACTCTAGTCTTCCTACCTATAGAGATCACTGTGGAAAATTCAAGATCCACTGACCCACTCTTCTTATTTGCCTACCACTTACTGAAATAAAACCACAGCGACCAGACTTTTCTTCCCTGCTGCTTCTTAGGGTGGGGCAAGGACCAGGGAATCTGTTTAGTGGACAGGCCTGAGAAATATCTGTGGGACCAGCAGCCAGAATATTCAAGGGCCTTAATGTGTTGGAACAGCCCATCTATCTTTCTTCTTTTAATATCAGCAAACTCCAATCTGTAAATATATCCAAAGCTGAGCACTCCTAATTTGGAGATGGGGTGATGGTGTGGATGAAAAGCAACCTTCATCACAGTGGGTAGGAATGGAGAGTGGCCCAGCCCCTATGGAAAACAGCATGAGGTTCCTCCAAATATTAGATCTACCAAAAATAGATCTACCAAAAAAATTTTTTCTTTAATTTGTTTAACAAAGTTACGATTTATTGCTAGAAAATTGCTTTATCTATTCTTTGGTATTAATTGATATTTTTTAATTGTAAAAGGTATCTTAATTTCTGAATCCCTACCACAGTTGCTTGAAAAAAGTGTACCAATTTTGAATATATCAATTAAATCTATTAATTGTGCAATGTGATTATTAATATTGCTAGTAAATAGTTGCTAATGTTATTACGTCTTCGTATAGTGTTTGCTTTATTCACTTTATCAGTCAAGTAAGACGTAATTAAAGTCTCCTAGCACTAAATATATATATATATGTATATATATATATACCATAATTGCCAATTCTAGTCCTAGGTATTTACCCAAAAAATGCAAAATCATTAACTCAATGGGATATGTGCATCCATATGTTCATTGCAATGTTCATTGCAGCCCTATTTACAACAGCCAAGGTTTACAAATAACCTGTGTCCAGCAGAAAATGAGTGAATTAAGATGTGGTATATTTAGATGATGGAATATCACTCATCTGTAAAAAAGATAACTTCCTGTATTTGGTTGACATGGATAGAACTGGAGGGGGCTATACTAAATGGAATAAGTCAGAAGGAAAAAAGGCAAACACTCAATGATTTCACTCATGTGTAGACTATAGAAGGACAACAAAGGAACTCACAAAACTCAACCAAACAACACCTAGATTATGATGTTGAATTGAGGCTATTAGAGGGGGAGATAGAGCAGGAATGGTAACAATGGGGTGGGAGCCCAATGGCCTATAGTAAATGACCTTAGGGACTTTGGTGAAGAGGGTGGTGATGTAACATACATCTGAAGAGGTATGTACCTATTCCACAAGATCATATACACTGTTAAAAACCAATGTTACTTCAATAAAGAAATAAACAAGTAAAACAATAAAAATAATTATCTTGGGGATGGTGTCCATGGGTCCTTTGGACCCAGACCTTTCCCTGGGGTAACATTCTCTAGAAAACTTCAGGACTTGCAGATCACATTCTGAAAATGGATGGCCTGATCTAACCCCTGTGCCTGGTGCTTGAGTACAACCTCTTGCATTGGTTTATAATTCCATTGTGAAATGTGGATGAATGCACTTATGCCCATTCAATAGTACTCTTGTCAAGGACCTGATGAGGGCCTGAATACCAGAGCACACTGCAAATCACTGTGCCTGTCTGCAAGGGAGGACAGTGGTATTCAAGTCCCAAGTCCACTATCTGAGCCCTTTCTAGACCAGCTTCTCCATGTACAAAATGGGAATCATAATGGTACTTATGCACAGATACACTGTGAGGGTAAAGTGGCAAAGTTCTGTAATGTGTTTCCTTTAATTGCTTGAGTTATAGGAAGTGTTCAAAAAATGTTTGTGTTGAAACTCATCTCTTTCATCTTCAGCATTATCCTTTTTAATGGTTACATGTTTTAACAAACTTACTTGCCTCTCCTTATTCTTCCTGAATATTAACTTGGAATAATACAGTTCCAGAATGTGGTAGAAGCCACCTGTGATTTCGAGGGGACATCCAACCTGAGTCAGGTCAACACAGTGAGCAATGGAGAGATTTGGGGGAAATTTACTGGGCACCTCTCACCAGCCACATGAAAAAATGCTTACCTTACTTTCTAAACTTTCCAAGTAATAAGTCCCCCAATTTTGGATGTACTCTGTGAGAGAGATAGAGAGAGAGTGCCTCAGCAAGGGTGAGAGTGACCTGAGCCCAGGTGAGATCTCTTCTTGCAAGTCACAGCTGCTGGGGAAACAGCTTGGCAACTGTCTTTTGAGGCCACACTTTCTCTTCCATGCTTCACAGACCACATTCTCCAAGCAGCTTTTCCTTCTGTAGTTTCACTCAGAGAGGCCAGGGATCACTTGCATGGCCATTTGTTCCTCTTCTAAACCCAAAACATGCAAACAATTCCATGTAAATGTGCCTTGGCAAGGGAAACATTCCAATTACTGATCTAATGAGCCAATTTTCCTCTCATCTCCCCCATAAAGGCATGCATGGCCCCAGTGCTCCCCAAGCCCAAGCTCAGACGACGGCAGAGGGATGGAGAAAGAGCCCTGTTCAGCAGTTCAAACCCACTTACTGCACAGGCTGGAAAATGAAATGACTGATACCATGTAATTAGACCTTAATTATTTATCATTTTTGGTTAATTACTGCCACTTGCAAGTTAACAGGTTGTAAAACTCTTGGGCTGTGTTTATTAAATGTTAGGCAATCATTAGCAAGGAAGTGCCATCTTCCAGTGTTAATGAAATATCCGTAAAAAGCATGACCGCAAGCAATGCAAGACTGGGGGCCACATGGGAGACAGTTACATGGATTTATGGCTATTGTGTATTTTTGGAATCAGTATTTCCACGTTTGAGAAGAAGAGTTGAACAAAAAGGCTGGATTGTCTCTTTAGAATCCTCCATCATTTCCCCGAGTCACAGAGGATTACCAAATGTGCGGTAGCGGTGTAGAAGAAAAGAAATAGGAGAAAGAACAGCAAAAGACAACTCCTGCCTCAAGATAACCATCACTCCTCAGTGGTGCGATATTTAAGCCTACTATTAGAACACCATCCATTAGAATATTATGTTATACAAACTATGCAGATGCTGCACAGAAAAACAAATATCCCTAGAAGTTGTTTATAATTAAGTGGAAAATGTGGATGTGAAGTAGACCCTCTGAAAACAAAAATGGCAGTGTCCACAAGAAATGAGTCCACAGGCGAACAAACGGAAATGAGGGCTATAGTAATGTAGCCCAAAGGAGAACAAAGGAGGTAATGCCCAAAGGACAGAACCCATTTCGCAGAAGAACTCTAGAAAGAGCTTAGAATGTTTAGCCCAGAAAGAGGAAAGCTGGCTAAATAAACTGACAGTTGTCTTCAAAAACCTTGAAGTGTCTGTGTGGACTACTACTCAGCTTTCAAAAGGATAAACTCACACCATTTTTAGCAACCTGGATAGTGCTAGAAGGGATTCTGTTAAATGAAATAAGTCAGAAGGAAAACCTTAATTTTTTTTTGTTTTCTTTTTTTTTTGGATTTCGGAAAACTTTGGCAAAGGGCCGGGAAAAGACAGAAATTTCAAGCTGTCCATCGATCTGAGGCATACAGCAGAAGAGAGGAAGGGATTGGGTCAAGCACAGGGAGAGAAGAGCACAAGGGACAGTGGTAATGGATCATGTGTGCTATGATGGCAGGAGAACTATATGGCCTATACCTGAAGGGGGAAATCAAAGACTGCTCAAAAACAATGAGGTAAGAAAATAAATTAATTTTTGAAATGTGTCCATGTGACTAAAAACAAACTTAATTCTGTATAATTCTAGAAGGCAGATCCAATGACTAAAGGTAACTAAGAGGCAAATTTCAGCTTTACATTTTTTTCATTAATATTTTTACTGCAGTTATACTGATTTATAACATGCTACACATTTCAGATATACAACATTATAATTTGGGATCTGTATACGTTAATCATGAGCATCAACATAATACTGATGAATAAAAGTCTAGTTTTCATCATCATATAACTGATCCCTTTAGTCATTTCACCCACCTCCCAACCCCTTGCCCCTCTGTAGCCAAGATTGTCTTACTCTGTTCATTTGTCTTATTTCTTAACCTTCTACATATGATTTAAATTATTTGGTATTTGCATTTCTCCTTCAGACTTATTTCACTTAGCATCCATGATTATCACAAATCACAACATTTCATCTTTATTTTTTACAACTGAGTAGTATTCCATTGTATATAAAGACTACATCTTTAGTCACTTATCTGTGGACGGACAATTAGGTTGTTTCCATATTGTAGCTACTGTAAATAATGTTACAGTGCATTGGAGCATATACATCTATCCCATAAACTATAATGGGATATTAGTATTTTAATATTCTTTGGACAAATAACCAGAACTGTAGGTCCTATTCCTTAATTTTATAAAGACTTATTTATTTATTCATACAGAACTGGGGTACAAAAGCAGGAGGTTTAGGGGTGGTGAGAGGCTTTACCAGAGACAGAGTGGGTAGCAGAACAGGCAGATCAATGAAGGACACTGCTGAGGGTATCAGCAGCTGGGTCAGGAGAGGTCTGCCACCCCATGTGGGTCACCTCTGGGGCAGAGACTGAACTCACACTGAAGCTGTTGCACTAGCTTACAGCACTGCATCCTAACCCACTGTGCCACCGAGGAGGGCACTCTATTCCTTAAATTTTAAAAGAATCTCCATGTTTTCTATAGTGGTTGCACCAATTTACATTCCCAGGCATGGTATATGAGGATTCCCTTTTCATTACACCTTTACCAAGACTAGTTTCTTGCCTTTTAGATAATAGCTAGTTCTAACAGGTATGAAGTAGAATCTCACTGTGGTTTACATTTGCATTTACCCAATAATAGGGGTACCAGAAGCTTAAGCTTTAAAATGTTTTAAAAAGAGTCACCCCCCAATAAAATGGATCAGAAAGAAGTGAGCTCACCTTCTTAAAAGCTTTGAAGCAGGAACTTGACAAACATTGTTAAAGATACTGAAGAGGAATCCTTTCATTATATGGGATGGCTTAATAAGAGTTTTAAATGTTTAACGTTCCATGAATTTTAAATCTTGAATATTTAATATCAGTATTTGATGCCATATCTTTCCTTGGCACTAAGGTCTGGGGGCAGTTATAAATTCTTGGAGATGTAAATGTGGAACAGAGAGATACTGAAAGATAAAAACTTGGGCAGAGGGTATTGATATAGGTACCTTGAGCCAATGCAATTTTGGGCAAGTTGTTTTTAATGGTAAGAAAGATGTTATCACCTTCTGACTATTGTATAGGGAATGTCTGGAGAGAGATTTTTCTCACTGATGATGGAAGAGGAGAAGCAGCTTCAGTCCTAGGCTTTCTGTGAATTCATTCTGAGTTATGTTCTAATCCTCAGTTTTAGTATCCCCATCTGTAAACAGGGGGCTACACATGATTGTCTTTCAGGACTTTTTATACCTACCATGAAATAGTTCTTGTTTCAAATATGGAAGAAGTCCTGTACCCTTACCTCCTCTACCACACCTAGCAGGGCCTCTATTTCTTCACTTAGAAAGCATAGAAAATGATGCCTATCTCTAAGCTGCCTCTGCAAGATACCATAAGGTATAATGAGGTCATTTGTCGCTCCTCCAAGCTCAGCGCTGAATGTTCAATCACCATCGAGAGGTACTTGTATGCAGACATTTCAGGTACATAATATAATATTATAGGCATAAAAAGATTTGTAATTAAGATGAAAAATCAATCAAGCTATCCTTTCTTTTTATAAGCTCAGCCCAAGCAGGTGACACATGGCTTTGTTCAAGGTCATAGTCTATTTGTGAATTTGACATGAAATAAGAAAAGCTTGTGTTCTTCTGCATAAATGAAAATCCTTCCCTTGTTATCTTCAGGTTCAAATTCTATCCATTCCTAAAGGCCTGAATTTGGTACCACCTCTTCGATGGAGACAAAAATGCACTGCTATCAGTCATCAATGTGAATGATGTATAGGGGACTGACATTGCACATGGTGCAAACTGAGGTACAGAGGGTGAAGCAGGTGTGATCTCTTCAAAGATATTCCAGTTAAGAGGCTGGACTTGTGCAAAAAGAGCTTCTCTGTGCCAACAGAGGTTGGCAACTTAACTCCTGAGCCCCACTGCTTAATACAGCACTATCCATATCATATGTTCTCTAAATAAATCCTTGAATAAGATTTTTTTTGGACCTATAACAAGCAGTAGCTGAAGCACTAAGAGTCCAAAAGTGGAAGACATTCTTGCCAGATGAGAAACTCAGAGAATGCTTTGTGGAAATAGTGACTCATGGAGTATCCAAAGAAAGAGAAGATAGTGACAGAACATTCTGGTGATGGCTTCCACAGTGCCATTGTCATGGAGACAGAAAATCATGGATCAAGTACACAGAACTCATTTGGAAGCCCATCCTGTCCTATCTACTTCCTTGGGCTAACCTAACCCCAAGTTGATAGCTTCTTCCGCCTACCACCATTGGCCTTATTATCATCACAAATCAGTGATAGCTTGGCTCTGTCTGCCCTTGTCAGAACAGACATCAACTCCCATCAGCTCAACCAAGCTCAAGTTCCCAGATCCCAACGCAGCCCAAGGTGTTCTGGGCACACTGTGTCTAAGTGAACATTTACTGCTCAGTCTCAGTCCCTGCTAGATAAGACTTCCTACCCTCCATTATGGATAATTCTTAGTGTCTTCCATGTTTCAGCATTTGTTCTTCTGCATATAGGAAAATCCTTCTCTTAATATCTTCAGGCTCAAATTCTATCCACTCCTAAAGGCCTGAATCACTTAGGCTCATGACCCCCTTTCTAATTAGTTAGATGACACATGTTCTATCGCTCCTCCCAAATTAAGATTTCATTGAGGATAGTTTCCTCAGAACTTAGCCCAAAGCATGGTCCACAAGTGTAGCACATTCCACTGTTTTCTGTCCAATTCACTGAGGAGGCTTTGTATCATGGCGGCAGAGACACCTGACGAAAGCTGGACCAATCAGATTCCTGCCACATGAATCAGAATGAAGACAGAGAACTGCAGCTGAGTGTGCTCATGGCTGGTTTCACAGAGAGATCACAGAGGTCTGATGTTGTAGTCCCTGGGACGACCCTGTTTGCTTGTGGGGTTTGTATTGTTTACTAAGGGTGTTATAACAAAGTCCCTCAAACTGAGTCATTTAGAGTCACTTAAGTTACAGAAATTTATTATCTCCCAGTCCAAGTCTTGAAATCCAAAATCACAATGTCAGCAAAGCCAAAGTGTTCTCTGTTTGCCTAGTGGAGAGTGTCTTCCTCCTGTGTTGCTTCCTATTTCTGGGTAATGTCACTTTTTTAAGCACATTCCAAGGGGTACATTATAATAATAGGGGGACGCATAACTATCTTTTTAGCTCTTAGAGACTGTGACGTGGTATTATTTCAACCCCCCCACCTTTGTTTTCTTAAAATACTCAAAATTGGACTGCTTATAATTGAACTGACAGGTTAAGATGAATAAGGGAATGTGTGGGTGGGTGGTTAGGTGAGTATGGCCACGGCCTGCCTTTTCTCCTTATCTATCCTTCTTTTCTTCATGTCTTCTCTTTAATTGGTAGCTATCATACAAGGGGCCAGGCTTGAGTAGCAAAAGGTATACAAAGACCCCATGCTCATCACTGTCCATTTCGTAAGTTGTCAACCAGGGGATATTTCATTAGAGTCAGTCTAACAAGGAAGATGGGGCACCAACTTCTTTGCTGAGCCTATATTGCTCCAGGGGATAAGACAGAACATCAATTACTTAGGAGAAAAGTCACATTTTATTCAGCCTGAGAACGTGATAGGGAGGGAGGGTCAGAGGGATGAATGTGAGCTTTTCATGGTCTCTATTGGGAAAAAGAAGGCTGACCATCAGCTAATTTTAACAAATGCCATGAGTAGTGACAGTTTCCCCAGAGGCCTGTGTCTGTTCTCTCTTTCTCACATATTAATTGGAAATGGAATAGTTATTGGAGGAAATGAAAGTCTTCACCTCCTCTCTAGTTTGACCATGGAATACAGAAGCCCAAGCAATTTAGAATGACAAGACGGCATTTGGCTTCCTTCCAGCCCTTTGGGAAGGACCCGTGGCCATGACACCAAAGGGTGGTCTGTGTCATCCACAGTATGTAGAGGATCCCACTGGTAGGGATACACTGCAAATCTGCTCACAGGCCCCTGTACAGGTGTGCCCTCTGCACCCCATTATCACCTGCTGCAGAAACACATTTTGTAGAAGCAGATATAGGATGCATTTGCTTGACAATATGTCCTCTCACAGATGCCTTGGCACTGAGATGGCTACTTGTTTTCTTCCCCTCTCTTCCCTCATTTTCTTCTTTCTACTACCTTTCCTCTTCTGAATTCACTTAGACCCTAACAGCATCCTTCCACTACATTCTGTGTGTAAGGAGCTGAGTTCTAAAATTCAGTCTGGTGTCTCTCCTTCCATGGAGTTATGTGGATATTATTTTCATTAAGCAGATGAGGAACCTGAGCAGAAACAGATCTTTCTGAGCACTCTAACTAAAGTATCATTAATACCTTCCTTCATAACTCATTCCTGATGTATCGCATTCAGATATGATCTGGCTTATTTGTTTGCATATTAATTCGAAGTATTATAAGAAGGAAAATTCCATGAGGACAGGAACCACGCCTATCTCCTTCACAGCTGAAACTCTAGCACCTAGAACCTGACACAAAGCAGGAAACTCCTGATAGAAGCGAGGGTTGTGGGCTGTGATGACTGGAAAAGGCTTCACTAAAGATGCAGAGTTTACTGCTTCCAGAGTGTAAAGGGTTGACTGGCAGGTTGAATATGCAGTCAGAACAAAGGAAAGAGCTCTGCAAAGGGGCAGAGTGAGAAAAATGATGCCCTGGTTCATGTCACCACTTTCAGAAAACACATAGAAAGGATCCCAAACTTGTGCATGTTTTGTATTTTTTTCTAAAATACTATATTTTCATCTTGGTAAAAGAAGACCTGAATGTCTTCGATTAAGTGGCTCCAGAGTAGGGCCCTCCCTGGTGGCGCAGCGGGTTAAAGCACAGCACTGAGAATCTAAAGCCGCTTCCGCATGAGTTTGATCCCCGCCTGTCCCGGAGGTGACCACATGGCGCGGCAGACCTCTCCTGACCGGCCCACTGCTCCCCTCAGCGGTGTACTTCATCGACCTGCCTGTTCTGCTCCCCACTCTGTCTCTGGTGAAGCCTCTCACCGCCCCTAGCCTCTGGCCTGGACCCCAGTTCTGTATGCACAAATAAATAAATCTTTAAAAAAATAAAAAAAAAAAAGTGGCTCCAGAGTAAAGCTGGCTTATTTGAAATACATCTGGTAATGGAACGGGAGAGCCCACTAGACCATGACTCAAAGTGACTGGATTCCAGTCCTAACTTGGTCATATATAATCTAGAGTCAGACCTAAACATTTTGGACCTCTGGGGGCCACACCACCTCATTGTTAACATAGACATTAGTGTAACTGCCTTTGCTAATTTTGTTCCCATTCCAATGAATGCCACACTATCCAGTGGTAGCCAGAGCAGTCCATTTTGAAAGCTAGATCTGGTCGTGTCATTCACAAATTCTTTCAGCTATATCCCATAATCCTAATGCAAAAATCTGAAGTGCTCATCCAGGTCTGGAAGACTCTGCATAGCCTGTCTCTACCACACTGACCTTGCTGTTCTTAAAAAATGTCAAGCACAGGGCCTCCCTGGTGGTGCAGCGGGTTAAAACACTGCACTCAGAGGCTAAAGCCACTTCAACATGAGTTCGATCCTCACCCCAGAGGTGACCCACATGGCACAGCAGACCTCTCCTGATCTGCCTTCTGCTCCCCTCAGCAGTGTACATCAGTTGGCCTGTTCTGCTCCCCACTCTATCTCTGGTGAAGCCTCGCACCGCCTCTGCACCTCTGGTCTGTACCCCAGTTCTGTATGCACAAATGAAATCAATCTTTAAAAAAAATAAAATGTCAGGCCCTCCCTATTGGCGCAGTGGGTTAAAGCACAGCACTGAGAAGCTGAAGCCACTTCCGCGTGAGTTTGATCCCCACCTGCCTAGAGGTGACCCACATGGCACGGCAGACCTCTCCTGACCCGCCCGCTGCTCCCCTCAGCAGTACTTCATCGATATTCATGTTCTGCTCCCCACTCTGTCCCTGGTGAATCTTCTCGCCACCCCTGCACCTCTGGCCTGTACCCCAGTTCTGTATGCACAAATAAATCTAAAAAAAAAAAAAAAAAGAACTCCTAAACTATAAATCTAGAAGCTATTAAAAATCCTTCCCTTTAAGATGCAAATTAAAACCACAATGAGATACCACCTCACCCCAGTGAGAATGGCATATCTTCAAACAACTAGCAGCAACAAATGTTGGCGAGGATGTGGAGAAAAAGGAACTCTCCTGCACTGCTGGTGGGAATACAAACTAGTACAACCACATGGAAAACTATTTGGAGGGTCCTCAAACTGCTTAACATGGAGCTTCCCTATGACGCAGCAGTACCGCTCCTAGGTACTGCTAGGGGTACCTACCCAAAAGACACAAATACACTGATTCAAAAAGACACCTGCACACCCATGTTTGTTGCTGTTTTATTTATAATTGGAAAAACATGAAAGCAGCCCAAATGCCCAAAACTAGATGACTGGATTAAAAAGTTGTCGAACATATATACAATGGAATATTACTCAGCAACCAAAAAAAAAAGAAACACATGTCTTTTGCAGCAACTTGGATGGAGCTGGAAAAGATCATGCTTAGTGAGATAAGCCAGAAAAAAAAAAAAAGAAAAATACCGGATGGTTTGGTTCATAGTAGGAGTATAATGGACCAGGAGAGAAAATAGTAAGAATAATGAACAGCCATATACCAGAGACATTTTGTGGGGGTGGAGTGGGGAAGGGGACCAAAAATGGGGGAGGGGAGGGGAGGGCAGTGCAAGGGACTATGGTGATGGCACACGGGTGACTCGGTGATGGGAAACCCACGGGCTTACAATTGAGATGAAAAAAAATTGTACAAAATGATGTAAAAATAAACTTATAAAATAAATTTTTAAACAATCCTTCCCTTTAAAAAGTTATCTAAAAATTAAAACAATTTTAAATTAAAAAAAAAATGTCAAGCATGGGCCCTCCCTGGTGGCACAACAGGTAAGGATGTAGCAATACAAGCTAGCTGCAGCTGCTTCAGTGCAAGTTTGATCCCCGGCCCCAGAGGTGACCCACATGGCACACAGCAGACCTCTCCTGACCTTCCCCCTGCTCCCCTCAGCAGTGTACTTTGTTGATCTTCCTGTTCGGCTCCTCACTCTGTCTCTGGTGAATCCTCTCACCTCCCCTGCACCTCTGGCTTGTACCCTGTTTCTGTATGCATAAATAATCTTTGGGGGAAAAAAGAAAGAAAAGAAAAAAATCTTTGCCTAACCCAACCAAAATCGAGAAGATTATAAAAAAAAATGTCAAGCACATCCCCACTTCAGGACCTTTGAACTTGTCATCTGCTTAGTCTGGAAAGTTTTCTACCATGTAACTGCATGGTTCATACTTTGTTTTCAACCAGGTCTCTGCTTAAAGTTACCTTTTTAGAGAGGTAACCTCCTATTCTTTATAAGATAGTACTATCTAGCATAATGTCCCCATGCCATGCTTGTGGGTCCCTTTATTTATGTGCTTGCTATTATATTTTTACTCGTTTACCATCAAACTCCCTGGCTGAAATATATTCTCTATGCTTTACTTCTGCTTAAAACAATTGTGTCACAAAGTACATACTTAATAACTTGATATTAGATGACTGAATAAAACTACACTCCTCTATTTTGTGGTCTTAGAATAAATGTATAACCTCATTTTATCAGTATTTCACAACTAATTGATGACTAAGCCAAGACAAAAATGCAGGCACCCTGCTTCCCCGGCCTGTCTTCTTTCTGCTACCCCCAGTGATATTATATGTCTCTTTTTCTTCCTCTATTAAGTGAACACCATATCTTTACCTTGTCTTTCCAGAGAAGCTGTATTATTTGCACAGTGAGAATGTTCCTTGTGAGGTAAACAAATGCAAGTAGCTATGTGAGAATTTAAACAGGCAACAATGTGGATGGTTTTAATTGATTAGCTAGAGGAATGGCTCTATTCAGTTCCTAAGGAAAGTTATCCTAGATATGTCACCATCGAGTGCACCCCAAGTTCCTACAACTGTGCTACATCTATCAAGGAACCTCTGATGGAATGGTTAACTAGGACACCGATTGTGGAAACCAGAATAAATCGAATTTGAATGAGACATATAACACATTTTGGGAAACATCTCAAGAATAGTTTTCAAGTGGGATGGTGACCAGCTGTTCTCCCCCTCTACTCAGGAAGGGGGGTGGAACACTATGGGGATTTTAAGACTAGGTATGGGAGAGATTATACTGATTATAGAGGTTATGGCTCTTGTAAATTAGGAAAGAGGGACATGGATTGATTGTGATACTCACTCTTCAGTCACCTTTATAAAACAAATCTGTCCATGGTATCCTGGTGCTTACAACTTTCCATGGCTCCTCAATGCCGCTGATATAAATTCCAAGCTAATTAGCCTGACATTAAGGACCTTCCATTAACTGGCTCCAACTATCCCCTTTAGCCTAATTTCTCACCATGTCTTTATACCTTGATTTAGACTATACATTTTAGTATCACAGTTCTAGTTCTCTTTACATTTTACATACAAACACCCTCTCTCATTTTTTTTTCAACATCTGTGCCTTTACTTTGGCACTTCCCACTTAATAGAAAACAGTTCTCTCCTCTTAACCTGAATAATTTCACATTCTTCAGCATTCAGCTCTGTTTTTACTTGCCAGCAAAACTTTCCTGCAAATATGTTATTCTAACATGCACTAAAGAACATGTGCTCCACAATGTTCTATGCACAACCCATAATAGTCATAAATAAATTGTCATAAATAAATCACCTATCTTCTTCTCCAGAAGATAGGGAAGAAACTGGCTATATTTGGTTTTTGAATTCCCTTTATGGAACAGAAAGTGATCTGGGGATACTAACATGAATTAGTGACTTATTATTTCAGTGTCTCTTTAAAAGCTGGCTGTTTTGATTGTGGTTATGTAGAACCAGCTCTTTACACAGTGACCAAAATATGTGTAGCCTTTAGGAATCCCACTTCATTACCCTCAGGCCTCAGGGTCATGAATGGTTCTCAGGGCCATTATATCAAACTCTGATTCATAAATTTGTTACTTCAGAGATTAGCTATTTCCTCCAAATCTTCTACTGCCATTCAAGGATTGGGGGAATAAATGTTATCAACAATGTAGCTACAACCAAATAAGCAACACACAATACCCAAATGCATTCTGTATATGTGAAAGGAGGGAACACGAATACAAGTAGGAAAACGGGAAGGGGAAGGCTGATGTATATTAAAGCAAAATCATACCTTCTGTGTTAGAATTCAGAGAAAATGACTCCATTCCTTGGTTGATGGAAGATTATATAAAAGCTACACATGACCTCATAAGGAAACTTGAGTTACAGGAGCAAAAATCAAGAATGTGTAGCAATACTTAACCTACAGTAGGAAACAGCTCTACTGCAGACTATCATCTAAGAACTTGATGTTGCTGTCCATGGTGCTGAACCCTCATTGCATGATAGATCAGAGTACACCCATTATCCAGCTGTCCCTGAGAAATTACTGGAGTACATGCTAGCCCTCCATTCACTCAGGCTCCATTGTAGCAACTAAATTCTGTTATTCTGCTTATGTTTTGACTTTCTCACTATATGTGAACTCCCTGAGGCAGGGAATATGACTTCCCATTTTGTTTTGCTAGAAAAATCCATCTGCCAAATAAATATTTCACGCATTTACTAGTTAAAAGTATGGTATTCAATTCTAAGAATTGAAGGAGAAACAAAACATGACTGTGAGTCTCAGTCATATTATTATCTAATGGGACAGAAAGTCAAATCAACAGAGTATGATACAATTTGGTTAAGTTTATGATTATGACAAAATGATCCGGACTGTACAACACTATCCCAGTCTTTTGATCCAGAAAAGACTTTGAGAGGATTTTCCATATAAGTTGTAACAAACGTGTAGTAAGAGTAATGGTGAAAATCACATGAGATGGTGGGAGGGGCCAATTTCAGGGACAGAATATAGCAGATGCATTGACTCACAGACAAAAAAATAAGGGTCAGAAAGTAGACCAGGGTATATAGAAATAGAACCAACGAACCTGAGATTAGAGGAGTGAAAAGAATTTTAATTTTATTCTGTGGCCACTAATATTTATCAAATAGTATTTTTTTTTTGGTAGGGGAATGGATGAGTAGACTAATTAATAGGCATATGTGTTCAATTAATATGTATCGGATTAAGAACAAATAACAAATGAATTTCTAAAAATTAGATTCCTGTAATATTTTTCCCTAATAAGACACATTTGATGTTATTCTCTACTTGCTGTAGCAAAAAGGGAACAGTCTATGATGCAGCTTAAGCTCTAAGAGGCGAGTGTGACTGGAACACCGTTCAAGGATTCTGCTCAGGGTGCAAGCCAGTAAATAAATTAAGTCTCATGTGCTACCTCTTATTCAATCATTAGGAATTAAGATACTAAGAAAGAACATAAAGGTAGTGAAAAATGAAATGATAATCCCCTACAGAATAGTTGGTAAAGTTCAAGACAATTTAATCATTCCATGGTAATTAGGAAGGTATTAAACTCATTCCAAACTTCTAAGGTGATGACAACAAAGAAAACATTTATTCTTTTAGAGTCAGCCCTTGGAATAATTTTAAAATGGCATATAGTATAAAACAGGTTCTAAAAATAGCGAAGAGAAGTATTCAATTTAAACATTCCCTGAACCCCTCAAATAGTCAAGGTTTCTTATTAGGCACCATGAGGAGGGAGATAAATAAGAAGTGACTCAGGAGTTCGGGAGACCCTAATGCAAAACATTCAAGAAACACAATTACACAATTCCAAGACCAGATTAAATAAAATAAGAAAAACAATAACAAAATTACTTTCCACTAGAGGAAATAAGCCTGTTTCATAGTGAGGACATGACATTTTCCTGGATCTTTCATGTAGGATGTTGATAAACTAAAATGGTGAGGAAGTAAGGGAGGGGATACTGGGTTGAGGAAATTAGTTTGCAAAGGCCAAGTAGTCAAAAATGTAAAGGGCGTGAATTAGAGCAGCAGAGGAGCCTGACTGACTATAATGTAGGGAGTGAGGGAACTTAAAGGCAAATGATATTGGAAGGAAAGTTTGCCACAAGACATGCATGGGCTTGCAGTTCAAGCTCCTCATTCAGATACAATTCTCTGGATGGTGGTGATACCACCAGGTATGTGTGAGCACATCACTGACATGGCCAGATAGGATAGTAGCAATATCCCTGTATTCCTCTTTGAACGTTTGATGTCCATTACTGTGAAAAAGGAGGTGTTTGGACCTTTTGGTTCCAGCTCCAGAGAGTGTTTCCTACTCCCAATTCTACTTCCAGGCAGCCACAGGGCCCCATAGATTCTTGCTTCATTACAGAGGGACTAAAACACCAAATGAACCATCATAAACAAATGGGTCTACCTGCCCCTGGAATTAGCCCATCAAGCAAATTAATGAGCACCTTTTTGCAATAGCCTCTATCTGGCCCTGCTGCCTCACATATGCGGACAACAGATCCATAGGGTGACAGCTAGAAACCCAGGAGGCCAGAGTAAAGATGGAGGTGTCTAAATAATAGATCCAAAAGAGACAAACTAGAGTTTATGATATGCTGAGTTTTCTGCAAAATGAAAAGAACAGAGATGGAGAAAAGAACAATTGATATGCTTCCACCCCTCTGTCCCCATTTGGGAGAAGCCACACACATTATGCTGGAACCATGATGTCTTTATTGGATGAAAGAGGCCTGAACAATCAGCTGGGAACAATATCCTCAGGTGCTGTTTATCATTCCCACTTCTGTGATTCCATGTTTTTCTCCAAAGCCCCAAGGGGAAACACACAAGCAGATGACAAACAACCCCTTTCTCTGGGAATAATTCAGAGTCTGGCCACCACTTCCTACACACAGATTGTTTCTCTGAGGCCTCAAGATGGGATGCAAATTCAGGAATGCAAAGCAGGCCCATTCTTTAAGGGAAAGAGCATGCAATATGGTTAATAATGCCCCACTGAATTTCAGCTCATGCTTTTATTCCTGAGATTGTAGAATTTGTGAGGGACCAAACTAGATGTCATCATATACCTTTAATCACGTAAAGAAAAAGATATAATGAAGACTTAAGTGAAGCCTACAGAAATTAAAGATCTAGATAGTACCATGAGTCACAAACTCAACAGCATAAAAAATTGTCAAAATTGTTCCCCTAAAATTCCAGTTCTAGGATATATTAATAGAAGGGTCATTAAATAGACTAAAAGCAACGTTACACACCAATAGAACTTATAAGTATTGGAATATGTCTTTTGAACACAGAACATGGACCTATTTCTAAATACAAAGCACAAGAGTCTAGACTTTAAAAAATGCAAATAGCTGATGTTTTAACTGAAACAAGAAAAGGTCAAGAAGTTGCAGTGCTTACCAATATGTAATAATACATTTTTCCAGCAATGGGATACAGAGTAAGCAAAGAAAACCAACAGCTTCTATTTTTTTACTTGTATAAAAATCTCTAACCTAGCACTGTGGGTCAACCCTGTGTCCTTGGGGATTCCATTATGCCTTCAGTCCATATCAGAGATCCTTATTTGCAGTAGGGAAGTGGATTGAGGGCCCCTTGCACTTCCCCTAGGATCCTTTACTGTGTTTAAGAAGAATGTGAGGGTTTTATAAAATGCCTGTTGCTGTCACCCAGCTCCAGACATCATAAAGACTACAGCAAATTGGCAGCAGAGTCACCAGAACTCCCAATTCCCAGGCCACTACTCTTTCAGCCATGTCCTGCTGCCCAGACCTGGCCACCCCACAGACCTGTTCCCTGGGGTGCAGTTCGGTATCTCTGGACTCCCTTTTCCTCTCATTTCTCTAAACAAGCTAACTCTGAAAATAAAATTGGCTCCTAGAAATCAAGCCAGGGAATAACCTGACTATTTCTTGCAGAGAAGTAATAATTATGGCCCTGGAAGGATGCAATCTGCATACATTATTGCAAGTTATGCCAACAGAATGTCAACATTTGTGTCAGGAGGAATCTCGAGCAGCAATTACTCCAGGTCCTGGCCTGGCATTCTGAGATAGAGTTGGCGGTGCTGATTATAGGGGAGGTAAACTGGTGGATAGCAGGTAGGGGGTTGCATGGAAGAGAGACACATGGGGAGCCCCAACCTTGAAGGTTAGTGTGTGATGGGAACAGAAATGACCTTGGGGCAGGAAGCATTACAGGAATAGCAGTGATGAAGCTGTTTGCTATGAAGGCAACAGGGAAGCTGGCCACAGGAGACTCGCTTTTTGGCCCCAAGTTTTCCTTCACCATCAAGGGTCTACCTTATCTCTGACATTGAGGGCTTTAATTTAAGACCTTAATTTCTCCTTTTTAGGGGCCAAAGTTGCATCCCATAAATTTACCCGCTCATGCATCCATCTGTTTGCTGAGCACTGAGCCTCTCATGAATGTCAATGGGGGTAGACTAAGGAGGAAACAAGCTCAGTCTCACCCCTAGTCAAGTAGGAAGATAGAGCTAGAAGCAGACAATAAAACACAAAGGTATTCAAGCAGATAAATGCTTTACAGGGTGGTGAAAATGAGGAATGCAGGATTGGGAGGAAATAGAGGTGGGGGGTTAGAGCTCTAGAGGCCACATAAAGGATGAATGAACCAAAATTTCCTAATGTCAGAATTCTTAGGAGAGAGGACTCATTTACATGATAAATAAGAAAAGAAACTCCACAACTTCTAGTAGCCAAGACAAAATAAACATGGCTGAAAATATCGTAATCTAGATGCAAAGACTTGGCTTAGTGAAAGGGAAGGCACCTGCCTCTGGCCCGTGGGCAAAACGACCACCATTGGAGGAGTAACTCCTACATGTTAGATATTTTACAAGCAATGTTTTACTTATTAGACATCAGTCTTAAGTCATCTCACAGTTGGAGAAACTCTCCAGAGAAAAGTTCCAAACTTTACTTAAAGGCCAAGAAACAAAAAAGACACAAATCAAAAGCAAGTCTTGTTTTTTGCCACCCACATAGACCACCTAAACACACAGGCTTTGCTTCTATGAAAAGATTACATGAACTCAAGATGTTTTTGTTGCTCTTCAATTGTTTTTTTGTTTTGCTTTGTTTTGTTTTCCTAAGGAGCCATTAAATTGCAGAGAATAATGGAAAGCTCCTTCTTGGGACCTGGCTAGGTGGTCAGTGGGCAAAGTTGTCTCTACAAACAGATGCTTCTTTGAAGTCTCAGGTTCTATTTATCTGAAAAATTCCTGAGTACCCTGCAGTCTTTTCCACCCTGTAGCCTTTCTGGATAAACATGCTCTACACCGCGTATGTCAAATTACTTCATTATTTCCTTCCAAATTACAGAACACAAGTAATGTCACAGAGTAGTGGCCAGAATCGGAAAGTGGGGGAGGCAACAAGAAGGAACATTTCTCCTGGAGCTCAAGAGGCAGGGAGCCTCACATTTTGGTAGCTATGCAGTCTGTAGCGCTGGCTTATAGAAAACAGGGTGAGACCTCATCAAGAGTAGCTTCTCAAGGAAATGCATCCAGCCTGGGACCGCATGAAATAGGGGCTATGAGAATGACCTCAAGAGGGAGGGATTTTAAAAAAACACCTTTCCTATTATTTTCCATATAACTACCAATTTACAGTCCCACCAAGAATTTGAGGAGGGTTCTTTTATCTCCACATCCTCACCAGCTTGTTTCCTGTCTTTCTGATATAGACCAGTCTCATGGATGTGAAATAATAACTTACTGCAATTTCCATTAGCTGTTTCTTGCTAGGTGATGGTGAACACATTTTCATGTACCTATTAGCCTTCTATATGTCTTCTTTGGCACTGCACTACTGAAATGTATATGTTGCTTTTGTAAACCAATATGAACTCAATTTTTAAAAAGGAAAAATCCACCTTCTCAGGTCCAGGAGCTCATGGCAAAGGGCACATACTATAGCTTTGCCCAAATCTTGGGGATGTGGACTGAATTCTTGCTGGGAGTTCTACTTGATTATGGACACAAAAGATTTTAAAAGTTCCTTTCATTTATATGACCCCTGACCACTGTGAAAGTCTGTGAGTTTTCAAGAGCATTGAGGCAGGAGTTGCTGAGGAAACAGTCACATGACAACTCACCAGATGAAGAGGGGTGAGAAGGGAGACAAGAAAAATGTGCTTCCACCATGGATGATGCAACCTTCATTCTTAGTGATTATGCTACTTCCTGATAAAAGACCCAAACCACATGATTTCCCAGTTCATTCCCAGCTTTAGAAATAGATGGGCAGACATTGAAAAGCACAAGTAAGCTATGGCTGTATGCTGACAAAATAGACTTGTGGGGAAGTATTGTCCTTGTCACATGGTGGTTACTCTTATCAAAGTTTACTCATGGAATCATGGCTCAGAGTTGTCAGTCCCAGACTCCAATCTATACGAAGTTTAGGGGAGAGAATGCACAGTAGGATGCAAGGGATTATGGGACTAATAGTAATATCCACGAACTCAATGGGAGGGGTGAAGAAAGGAGGTTTGATGAATCGCCCATCAGAACTGCAGAGGACAGGAGGGAACATGGCAGCTGAGGCTGCCTGGTCCAGCTTTGTTCACACAGAGCTGGGTCCAGCAGTGTCACCCCACTCATGGGCATCTGAGAAGCAGCATCCCTGCCACCTTGGTTGACACAGCTTGATTAGTTTCTGTCCCTTACTTGGGCTCTTTTCTCTCTAAGACATGTGTCTAATTCCTTCAAAGGGAGCAGCAAGTGGCAAAGTAAGGCTTTATCATGATCAGTAGCTGACTGAAGTGGGGTCAGAATGTTGACTTAGAAAATTACTGTTTTCCCAGAGTCTGAATAAATCCAGTACCAGAGCCAGGTCTTTCAGGTTTAGAGAATTTAATTTAGAGCAATTGATTTATTCATTGTGGACAGGTGGACTCTATAAAGTATTTTTTTCAAGAGGATTTACAACAGGTTACTGCCCCCCTACCCATGGCTTGAAAAACATTTCGATTGCTAACAAATGCACCAATCTTTGCAGCCCCAGTTTCCCATCAAACAGTGCTCATGACAAGAGATAAAATAATGTAAAATGATTCCAGGGACAAAAGAAGGTAGGAGGGGCAGCTATCACCAGTCACCCTACTGAGGTGCAGAGATTTGGTTCTAGAGGCAGTTTACTTTGATTACTTACACATCTTCCTTGAGTCACAGCCAAAAGACTTGGAAAGAAAAGAGAAATCTAAAAGTTCAGGCTAGCTGCAATCCCTCATTGATTTCTTTCTTTTTTTAATTGGGTAGAGAATTGATGTGAAAAAAATAGGAAGGGGAGGATGGAGATAGGGTGTGGATTGTAAGTAAGAAGTTGAGGAGAGGATTAATAAAAATTCCAGAGAAAAGAGTTTGACTAGGAAGGATCAGGCAGTGAGAAAGGTCCTAAGGAACAGTGGTCAGCAGATCATCTCTAAAAGTCCAGAGAGTAAGTATCTTGGACTTGGCAAGTCAAATCCTGTATTGCATTTACTTAACTTTACCATTATTGTGTGAAAATAGCTATGGACAATACACACACTTATTGCAGTGGTGCGATAAAATTGTATTTAAAAAAACAGGTGGTGACCAGATTTGGCCCACGAAATAACTTTTCCAATCCTGGATGGATAGTATGTAATGACTCCTATCAGGCTTAAACCATCACAGTATCCAATATATGGCTCTGGAAGAGATTGGGCAAAGCAACATTGCCAGGAATTCAAAGAGAAACTAATAACCACTCATTAAACATTTATTATGTGCCAGATGTGGTGGGGGCACTCTGCACATATTACTTCTTGCATTTGCCACCCTACGAGGAAGACACTTATTGTTGCCATTCATTCACTGAAGTCTGGATGCCCTGGGCATCCTGTGAACAGGTTGCCTCTGCTCTGCTCCTAGAATGGTCTTGTGACTTTCTTTATCCAATAATGTGTGAGCATTGGATACAAAAAGTCACAAGACCATTCTAGGAGCAGAGCAGAGGCAACCTGTTCACTGTGCTCCACTCCAGTTGGTACAGAGGTTCCATCAGATGGAAGCACTCTAGAATGCCAGGTGAAGGAAAGAGGATTTTGTGATGCAGGTTTGCATTTAAATCACTGAGATTCTGGCAAATAAGTGTCTGCTGTAGGATTAAACCCAGAACATTCTGACTCTAAAGTCTAGTTTCTTCTCCACTATAACATTTTAAAAGAATTTTGTATTCTTCCAGAGAAAATGAGTCACAGTAATCTTTTTCAAAATGTAATTTACATTGACTTTGAAGTTCCCAAATCCTTGCTATGTTCTCTGGAGTCCTGCATCACTATTCCCTTGTACATCTTCCCAGCTCACACATCTGGCAAAATACACTCTGTATTTATCTTGCTGTACTCCAGCCTCATTCTGTTCTGTGAACTTGCATGTCCTTCTTAGGAACTTCACATATACCATTCCTTGAGGCTAGGGTGTTCTCTCTCTAATCTCTATTTGGTCATCACCTCTTGTTATTTAGGGATTCAAGTCAGTATTCCCTTTTGAACAACAAATGTCTTCTCTAGCCACTCTCCCAAATGCCATCATTCTTTAGTATCCTTCCCCCTATACTTTCAACACTGTGTCATCATTCCTTCTTAGACCTTATTTCATCTTGGATTTGTATACATACTTGGTTAATTTCTTATTGTCTCTATTTCCCATGTGGGTGTATCAACTAGTAGTGATTCACTGGTAACAGTAAAAACAACTTCTATTTCAAGTTGAGTCTGAGCCCTACCCCTAGACCTGTAATGGGATTCCACTTAGGAAAAAAAAAAAAAAAAGCATGTTGAAGATAGGCAGTGAGCCGTATTACTCTGAGGGGGAATAAATAAACTATCACTTTTGTGATAAGTAACGCCAGATTTGTATTCATTCAATACCTACTAAAGGTATCACTTACAATCTATTGATTTTTAAAAGACCATACTAAGTGAATAAAAAATTAGACCAAAGGCAACAGCAAGAATGGGTGAAAAGAAATCCAGATATGGGAGCAGAGTCTACCCCTTTCTATGGGTATGGCCAGGAAAAAGATGGGAGGTCTCTCTGATTTCTGTGTATGTGAATGCATATATGTGTGTGTTCAATCTATAAATTTGTGCCTACCAAGACAAAATCATGAGAGTGTTAATAGTTGGTGCAGTTCTTTAGCAAGGCAGCATGGTGTGGTGTTTCACTCATGGACTGAGCGATTCTACATACTGTGGGTGGAAAGTCACCTGTATTACTCTCTAGCTTTATGACACTGCTTAAAATACTTCTCCTGGTCCCATTTTCCTTATCTGTAAAATGGAAATAATAGCTACTACCTCATTAGCTCTTAAAAGAGTTAAAGACTATCAATGTGGCAAAGAATCAATAAAGGTTTGTCACTGTGATGTCAACACTCATTATACAAAGGTGGCTCAAAGATATTAAGATGATTCAGATATGGGTTTGCTGGACTCTAGAAGGAGCCTCTGTCCAAGATGCTCTGTGGCTACCTGATGCTCTTCTACACCTGCAGAACTTCCTCCCACCTGCATCTGATGGGTTAGTATGACAGGTCACGTTGCCTGGAGGCCCTACTCCAGGTCTTCAGGGAAGCACAGCAGTATGGGAGATGAACAACTTCTTCTACACAGTCCTGGAAGAGCTCTATGTTCCTTCTGCCTAAGAGCTGTTAGTAAGTAGGAAGCTTTAATGACTAAAATTAGTTCAAGCTTTGGATCCTTAACAAGAGGACTCTTCAAAGCAAATGCACTTGAATCAGGCTATCTGACCCCTTAGAAAATAAAGAAAGGAAGTAAGAAACTATATAGGGACTGTGTTAGCTACAAGAATAGGTAAGGAAAAGTGTTGCCTCCAGCTGGAATAGCACAACAGGGTGGAATATCAAAGCCCTTTGCTCAGTCATTTTTAATTGTTCCTCATGGTAGGAGACACGTGATGATTGGATAGAGGCAATAAATGAATTGGATAAAGGTGATAACTGGTTTGGATAAAGGTAATAACTGGATAAAGGCAGTGCAAGCTTCATGGCACAGAGGCCCAGAATCAAGTAATCAATGGCTTTGGATTCAGACTTTTTCCAGATTTGAGTATAAGTCCTGCCACACACTGTGTGTCACTGAGCACATGCCACTGCCTCTCTGAACATGCTCTACCACATGGAAGTGATAGAAAAATTCAATGAGAATACAGACGTAAATGGCTCAACACGGCAGCTGGCACCTGGAAACAAATTGGGCATCACTTTATTTAATTATCACAGTAACCCTCTCAATGGGGACAATAATTCCAGACTAAGAGAAGGGTGTACTCTCTCTAGCCATGACTTTGGGAAGGTTCTACTCTACACTGGTCGTGCCTCCAAGGTAGAGTGATGGGGCTGGAAGCACAAGAACTGAGGACAGGACCACAGCAGAAACATCAAGAGTAATACTAGTGATAATCATCATTTTTAGAGGATCTTCTCTATATCAGCCTCCGTGACAAATGCTGACCGAATTGCATCATTTAACCTTCACCACCAACCTCTGAGAATCTAAGGATGGAGATCTTAAATCAGTGCATCCCACACTTCAGTGCATAAATTGATCACTGGAAGTCTTTTTCTTTTTTAAATTGGTGTAACATTGATTTACAGCACTGATTGTTTTTTCAGAGGTATAGGATCTCCCCCTGCAGGTGCTTTTTCCACACCATACCACACCCACCACCAAAACCTCCACCATAGTACATTGAGCTCCATAAGCACTTTGTTTTCACCCTCTCACCTTCCTCTCTCCTTCTGGAATGTGGTTCCATAGTCAAATGTCTAGGTTTGGTTACCAGTTTGGCCTTACTGATGCTTTGTTTTGTTTCTCCATATTCCATATATAAGGGACACCATCCAGTATTTATCTCTTTCCTTCTGATTTATTCCACTTAGCATAATCCTCTCTAATTCCATCTATAATGTTGCAAATGGCATGGCATGAATTTATCTTCTTTATTAAAAGAATAGTAGTCCACTGTGCATGTATATTGCGCATTTTGTTTGCTTCCATTATTTGATTATTGTATACCATGCTGTAATCATCCTGAGTGAATATTCCCCTTTGAAATAGTGTTTTTGTATTGTCCAGGTAGATACCTAGGAAAGGAATTGCTGAGTCACATGGCAGATCAATTTTTTAACATTTTGAGAAACTTCCATGCAATTTTTCCATAGGCTCTAGAGAAGGGCTATATTACCACCAAAAGTGTATGAGGGTTCCCTTTTCGGTCCTTACAGGAATGAGGTGGTAGTTCATTCAATGACCAAGCTGATTCTGTTTTTGATTTTTTCCAGAAAAGTCTTACTATGCACACAAGTTCTACTGGGACATCAAATGTTGTACTTCGTGATGAAATTACATAAGTTATCCTTTAAAAAAAAAAAAAAGATCACTAACAGTCAATATGATCCTGAAGGTTATCAGCAACTCCATAATATAAAAAAAATTAATGATGCAAATTTTGAAAGGAGATAAAATAACAACAGATAGGTAAGGTTGCCTAGAAGCAGAGAGCATGAATGATGAACCCACATGTAGATTTACACCTTGACCCTCCAACCTACTATCTGAAAAAAAAAAAAAAACAACTGTGCAAGTTTCTTAGCCTCTGTTTCTCAAGTGCTCCACTGATCCAACTGAGTTATTAATAGTACCCACTCCTGGGACTAACTGTGCAAATTAAATAAGTTAATGTCTATAAAATGTTTAAAACATGGAAGTATGTGTGTTTGCTGTTACACAGACAATAAGATTATCTTCATAATTTACATGACAAAAATCTCAAAGATTCAATAGCCTACTCATTAGAACTATTAACAAGGGAGTCCAGCCAAGTTTCTTGATACAACATCAACAGAAGAAGATCGATCATGTTTCTTTACATTTGCAATAATTGATGCAACTGAATAACAAAAAAGGACAAGGAAGTGATATTGACCTATCTATGCTGAAAAAATGCTAAAAGTATCTGAATGAGTTAAACTTAGAAGTGAAGCGAGAGAATGGGTGATGATCCAGAACTAGGTGATCCATGTTTACTCAGTAGAAATAGAGACAGGAGGTCCAGATGGCTTCAGATTACATCTCACTACTGAAGCTGTTTAGAGGCTATCAAAGCCCACCAGGCTAGCAAGTATGTCAAGGTCTGGAGACAGTCCTCACTGTCCCCAGTGCAGGTGGTAATAGGAAATGTACATAGCTCACTGCTTTTACTATCCCCAGGACTTTATCTCATTCAAGCTGCACACACCTCCTTTTCTCCTTTTACCATAATTTGTTCTTCCAAAGGTTATCCCTTCCTCCATTTCACATCTGACTAGCTCCATTTTATCTCTCAAGATCTATTTCAAGTGGCACCTCCTCTGAAAATCCTACTCGGTTTCCCCCCATGCAGAGTCAAAAAAACACCCTGCATTGTTCGTTGTCCACATTTATACTTGGCTGAAAGAGGCATTAAAAACTGAAAAATCCAAGCAGACATTTCTATACATCAACTAATTGCTCAATTTACTTCCTGACTTTCTTTCTTCCCATAAAACCAGAAAAATCCAGATTGCATCTCATTTTTCTCTCAGAGAAAGCATAAGAATTTTGTATGCCCCAGACAGGAGAATTCATTCTGAACTCCTTTTGCAACCAACTCCCAGATGAAGATTTGCAGAATGTTCTTAGCTTCATAGGAACTCAAGGGAAATGGTCTTCAGAGAGGAAATGAGGTAAACATAGAAATAGAGACACAATGTTGTCTCAAATCCTATTTCCCTAGGAAATCAAAATCAGACCAGATGTTTGCAAAGTAACATTCAACTTCAAGAACAGGAAAATGATGAACTGTTCCTGGGAAACCCAATGAAGATGTGCAATGCAGAGAAACATGCTCAATTTATTCTAATACTGCAGACACTGGTCCACGTATAGCAAATCCAAAATTAAATAAATAAATAAATAAATATATAGGGACAAAGCTGAAAACAGTGCAAGATAATCCTTTTTCAGCACCCAAAACTGATATCACCTCTCTTTTGAGTTAAATGACGAATCTATGAAGATACAGATACCAAAATTCAACTATTCAAAGGACTATCTTCTTCATTCACTAATGCAAAGAGTATCTAATATCCCTATAATGTCATGTATGGTGATGGAGAAGTAGTTCTTGGCCCTCTTAACTTACAGATTAGAAGAAGTGTCAGAAACAAACTAATGATCTCAAAAATATCTATGGAATTATAATTAGAATCAGTACAATGAGGAGAGATGCAGGAGTGATAATTGCGCATAACTAAGGGATTAACCCAGCTCAGAGTTGAGCAGAGAATATACAGGAACAACCTTTCTGCAAAATGATATTGAACTTGGGACTGATGCATGACTAGATTCTTGAAGATCAAGAGAGAGGTCAAGAGCAGTGTGGCTTACCTTAGTAGCATATGAAAAGGCTGTAGGAAGTCTCAAATGTAGAGTCTGATGACTTCAAGGAACAAGAGATAGTCACTATAGCAATAAAGCAGGCACTGTGTATAGAGTGGCACCAGCTGAAGTTGGTATTGAGAAAGAGACCACATCTATCAAGGACTCATAGGCCATGTTAATGATTATTGACTTTATCTTTAGAGCACTTAAAGCAATTAAGCTAGAGGGTGATATGGTCAGAATTTGCATTTCAGAATTTCTACCTAACAAGGTCCTATTCTAATGCTCAACCAGGGTTCAACCTCTCTACTGCAGCCCTAAAATAACTCCTTTGCATACATGCATCTCCATTTCATCATTTTCCATTGAGCCTCTTTTTTCTTTTTAACCCACAATTGAATTATTTAAATGATTCTCTTAAATTGTGTTCTTGTTCAGTGTAGTCTTGCCTTGTTATCTAATGTGAAAGTTCCTTAAGAACAGGGACCACCAACTCTTTGAGGAAGAAAAATAGTCTAGCAATCATGCAGCTCCAATATCCATGCTCTTAAAAAATGACCTTGAGTCCCTCCCTGATGGCGCAGCAGGTTAAAGCACTGCACTAAGAAGCTCAAGCCACTTCCGCATGAGTTTGATCCCTGCCTGACCTGGAGGTGACCACATGGCAAGGCAGACCTCTCCTGACCCGCCCACTGCTCCCCTCAGCAGTGTACTTCGCCGATCTGCCTGTTCTGCTCCCCACTCTGTCCCTGGTGAAGCCTCTCACCCTCCACATCTCTGGCCTGTACCCCAGTTCTGTATGAATAAAATAAATAAATCTAAAAAAAAAAAATGACCTTGAAACATTTGTGAAAGGCGATTCTCTTTTCTCTGCTTGCCTACTCAGAGATGTGGCTGAAGCAGGGTACTCCTGATCTCTGCGAGCTCTGGCTGAAGCACTTTTCTTGATTTTGCCCCACCACACCACATGATATACAAGTTTCATGACATCACGCTGCCCCATTCTTCCCCCAAATCCACTTCTGACCCACTCTATTTTTTTTTCCCATACTGTCAGTAATGGGGTATTTCCTACATTCAAAACTGATGACACCTCTCTGTAATCCCATTGTGATGAATTTCTATTATACAAGTTTAACTGGCACATTTCCCAGAATTTCTTTCCTGGAATACTTCAGAATGAGCATGGACCAGAAGACATATTTTGTATGATTTGGAAGATAATTTGAAGAAGTGTTCAACTTTTCTTTAGATTTAGATTATTACCAGGCCAGTTGTTCTTGCAGCTTTCAATGGTTAACTTCATGTTTCAATTTGACTGGTCTACAGGGTGCTCACTTGGTCAAACCTTCTGAGTATAAATGTGATGGTGTTTCTGGATGGCAATGCCAGGAAACTGGGTGACAATACTCAGTAGAATGAGTAATTCAGATTGCCCTATAATACCTTGAAGATCTGAGTAAAACACAAAGTTACTTTCCCCATGAGTGAGAGTGAACACCTCCTGCCTAAGGGACTCAAAGTTGGGGCTTTGGGGTTTTCCTGATTTGAGGTTCTAAGTAAAACATCCACTCTGCCTGGGTCTCATGTCTGCCGACATTCAGACTGGGACTAACTGTATCTGCTGGGTTTCCAGCTTACCAACTGCAGATCTTGGAACTTGTCAATCTCCATATCCCACAAGCCAAGTTCTTTCTTTCTTATGTATCTCCTGTTGACTTATTTCTCTGGAGAACCCCAGAGTTTTGGCAAGCTGCATCTGTGTGTTGGCTCATCTGGTGGGTATGGGGTTGTACCAGACACACAAAGCTCCTCCAGCTTCATGAGTCTTCTGCCTTACCTTCTTCCACTGTCAGAGATGGCTGAGGCAAAAGGGTGAGGAGGACATTGAGTCTTGCCTTTAATTAGGGAGGCTGGGGAGAGAGATTTTAGGTCTGTTTTGCCCTCCTCAGTGCACCACAGCTTTTACTAACAGAAACAAAGTCACAAACATCCAAAATAAGAAGAATTACGGAACAGTGGCTCGTTTTGTAGTTGTTTAAATTTCTGAGTATTGATCATATTTCTGGCACACATTCATCACCACTGTCTCTTTTCTCACCTAGTTTGTTTCCCAGGCACAACTCACCAACATACGAAAGACCATCCTGAGCTGTAGGCAGGCCAGCTTCTGACCCTTGCTGACCAGTCTTCCAGTCACAACCCTGATATTTTCCTTGTTTTAGCCTTTCACCCTTTAGGGGCCTCCAACATTCCACCCCTGGGACAGGTATGTTTGGCTGGGAACAATAAGGTCAGCCACTCCTGTGGATGTCCCCATTGTCAAAGCTGAAAACTGACAGCATGAGCCACTGATGTTTCCAACCTCTCCTCAAAGATTCCACTCATCCTGACAGCTTTTAATTTGCTCCTGCATCTTGTAAATATTCATCTTCGCTTCCTGGTTTCCCTACTAGCTCCAGGATCCATCTGTAGACAAAGAAGCAAGAGTTCCACATTTGACCAGGTCCCACAACTGTTTAAGGTCAAGTCCCTGTAATAAATATTGTTTCTGTGCTCAAGCCCTAACTGATACACATATCAATAATTTCCCCTAATACATAAAGACCAATATCTTGGATGGAGTCTAGAAGAAGGCCTGCATGTTATGCAATTACTCTGATTGCATCATTTCTACTTCTTTGCCTCTCCCTTCAATCACAACAGTGGCCTTCCATTTTTCTTTTCCATAAATACATATGCCCCAATGGCCTCCACGTTTCCACATATGATGTTTTGTCCTGCCTGCAATATTCTTTCTTTTGCCATTTTCTGTGCCCTTCAAGTCTTAGCACAAGTGTCATTTCCCAAAGTCTCCAAGACATCTGTAGAATTAGTGGATTACCTTTCTACAGCCCCCTTTATTGTAAAACCCTTTACACTGTAACTTTACATAAACGTTTATTTATTCACTTCTAAATATTTATCTTTTGAAAGTCATGTCTGTTCTTTCTCACTACTGCTCTTCACACTGTACACTGTGTGATTCTTCACATTGCTTATGCCCAACTTCCTGCCAACCCTGCAGATGGCTCTTGCATTCCTTGAAGTCTCCTACATTCCTGTGTAAATCAGTGATCTCTATTTACCCTTCTTAATCCATGGTGAAAATATCCTGGACTTCAGATCATGTTTTGTTGTTAGTAATTGTATGATGAAAGTTGGGTCTCTGATTTCCCAACTAAAATGGTCTTCCAGTCCATCAACTTACTGAGTTTTTGATCAGAAAAAATATTTTGACAATTTCCTTATTCCAAACTCATAAATTCTTTGCCAACTCTCTCCAGTTATGCCCTACTATGTAAGCTGGAGAAGCAGTTCTACTGATATCATCATACTATTGCCTGTTTTGTAGTGATTCAAAATGTATTTTATGGAGAAACATGCATGAAGTATGATCATGACTCCATTAACAGCCACTTTAATAGTCTGATTATTCATAGCAATCACAGTTCTTCTATTTTACTTTTTTAATTGTGATCTTCAATAAGAAGCCTGAAATCCATATAGCTTAAGTATCTTTATTTTTTTTTTTTCTGAGTTCTAGGGGGGGGGGTAAAATTGAGTAGAGAGTTTATGGCTTCAGGTATTTTGAAAGAAGAAAGAATTGTATAACCTTTTCAACATGTCGACCATTTTCTGTTTTTCCCCACCTCGATTTCTTATACCCATGTTTCAAGGGATTTCTTTCTTTTTTTTTAAAAAAAAAAAAAAAAAGCAATTGCTTTCTAGATGTTAACCATTGGGGAGTTTGAAAAAAACCTTCCAGATGGGAAATATATATGAAAAATCTCATCTCTGTAAAAAATAAATCCCCCAAATAGAGGCTTGTAATGAAACACCTAATTCACTCCAACTACAGTAGCCATATTGCTGCAATATTATAATGCCAGATGACTCTTTTAACATCATGGACAACAGCTGGCCTTCCATCAGGAATGTCTAATATCAAATGCAATGCTGTCCCTTTCCACTACAGATTTGGCTACTATTTGAAGTCCATTGCATGGTATAGTCCTCATACCCACACTCAGCCTAAAATTAGTGACTTTTAGTAAGTTTTAAAAGTATTTCATTATGTTTGTTCTCTAGAAATCTGTATTGCTATGTGGCACTCTTACAGACTGGCAAAGCTCCTTCATGAGTCATTCAATGGAAACTTACAAAATCCTCCTCCCAGTCTTCAATTTTTGTGATCTCTTCAAAAGCCTAACATGAATGATTACTTCCCTCATAGCAGAATTTTTTCTCTGTAGCATTTTCTCCCATTGTCATAATATACGTTAATCTTCAGCCTTTTTTTAACCCCTTCTTCATCTCTTTCAATTCCTTACTTATTTTTACCTTCTAAATTCATTTTTCTTCCCCAAGTCATGGCATTTTCATTATTTTTATCTCTCCAAGTGTTCTTTTCTTTGGAAATTTCTTTTCATTCTGTGATTCCCATCATCACTTTATACTGGTGGTTCTGAAATTTCCTTTCCTACCAATGATCATCCTCCTAAGTGCCATAATCACATTTTCAACAACCTGCTTGATTCTACAGGGTGTGGCTAATGTCACAAATATGACAAAAACTAAACTGTTCATATTCTTTTCAGAAATCTGGGCTTTTCTCCTTTAATAGCTTTGTTTTGGTGTTTAAATGTTCTTCTTTACTTCCTTCTCTCACATCCAAACAAGTGCCAAGTCATTCTCATGTGACTAAACAATGAGTCCACCCATGTTAAACAAGACAATTTGTTACTTACCTAGATTTCATCCCCCTATAGGAGAAAGCAAATGTGCTTCCATTTTCCACATGTTATTGCTCACTGGGGTTGATTCTGGCAACATCTCTATTTCACAGATGTAGTATTTCTCCAAATACTGGTTTTCTTCCCTTTCCCATTCTACCAAGGGCCTCTTTTCAGCCTTTCCACTCTAAGCCATTAAGCATTACTGCCACATTGATGTTTTCATACGCTTCTTGCAATACTTCCATTGCAGCCCCACTGACTACAAAATAACACTCAAATTCCTTAATTCAAAGCAATCAGTTAGTTGACCCCAATCTACATATCCAATCCAATTTCACCACTCTTTCTCACTGAAACCAAAACAAATGCTACCTTAAATGCTGCATTTTCTAGCATCAAACCTTGTTCATGTTCCTGTATTGCTAAAAATAGCAACAACCTCACATATCCAAACCATGTTTTAAGACTCTGCTCAAAAACTACCTCATTCATTATTGCATGCAGGATTTCTTAGGCAAAAGGCATCACTTTTTAATCAATATTTCAATAGTGATTTCAATTTTCTTTCAAATGTTTTGAATATGTTTTACTTTGTTGACATCCTATTTATGACAGCTATGTCATCTTCCCTAATGCACTGCATGTTCTTTAAATACAAGAAACACATAATGAACCTCAAATTACTCACAGTACCTAATGCACTGCCTTTTGTATTAAGTGTTCACTACATATTTGGTATAATATGACTCTTCTGTCTACTATTTTCACATTACTCATTCCATTTCATTAGTATGAAATCCTTGCAATCAAGAAATGTGATGAAACATGAAACATTTGAGATGTAACTCCACTGATCCTATAATAATATATATAACATATGTTTCCTATATTAGTTATAAGAAAGTCCAATAACATTGTTAGGAGGAAAGAATGTCCTGAACAAACTCTGAAGATACAGGTTCTGTGGACTCCATATCCTACTCCAGTCACTGAAACTATAACTCCCAGAAATGCCAAAGGGAGAACTACAAGGACCCAAGGGTGGAACTAAGCAACCATTTTGAGAATTTTGGGGTTATATAAAAGAGCCATGTTGAGATGAGGCTCTTTCTCTTTCTCTTGCCCTTGTGGCTGGTGGCTGGTTGCTTGGCTCTTGATCAGCTTTCAGTGTGCTATTGAGGTTCCAAGTCAGCAGAACTGGTAGGATGCTCTAGTTAACTTGTATCTGTCTCTTTCTCTCTCTTTTCCTGGGTTGTTTCCTTCCTTTCCCCTTTGTAAATAAGCCCATTATTGACCTTTTTTGTGTGTGCCTGCAGTACAACTGAATCTTAAGCACATGGGTGAGGACCCACAGACAGGAAACCCAGTTCACATTGGGTTGCCCTGTAACAACATGAGGCATGGACTATCAACTAATGCCTTTCTTAATACTGTTTCTGACTTGTTATCCAAGTTCAAAACAAAACAAAAAAGAACTTCCCTCTATCCTTTCCCCTTCCAGCTAATGGAAGTAGACTTCTGCTAGATAGACACATTTCCCAAAACTGGAGCCAGATACAACTCCAGTAAACACCAACAGTGTGTAAAGAGGTAGCAAAGCTGCCTTCTCCTACAATTGATGACTTGCCCTGTTAGCATGGGAAGTCTTGCCAATACCTGTAGTTTTCAAAAGTCATTACACACAATAGGCTCAAACAGCTCTGCAGGGGACTATGAAGTTATGACACTCTTCATCCCAATCTTACTGATTTTCCCTTTTTTACACCTGCCCTGTTGTCATAAGGACAGTGATAGTATTTTGTAAGGAGGAAGATTGAATTGGACAAGAAGGCTGAGTAGTTTTGATTTATGACAGCTTGGTTAAAATTAAAAACAAAAAACTCTCTTGAGAAAAACTTGGGGTTGGAATTAAATCTGGTTCTAAAGAGTAGGAGATATATTGTAATTCTGTAACCAGTAAAATCCCTTAGGATTCAGTTTGTTCCATTTTTTTAAAGTAACCCCATGATGTCCAAAGGTTCACAGCCACAGACTGAGGCCCCAGATAGAAGTAACCGAGGCAAGTAAGTGGAGGGAAGAGTATGCACTTGGAGAAGGAGGAAAAAGAAGAGGAGAAGGAGAAAACTACGTCATCCTGGGGATAAAGGCTTACTTAGCTCTTCAATCTCAGGGACAGCATGGCAGGGTCTTTTGGATAATGACACAACCCTAGTAAACATGGGAAATTCTATAACATGGGAAATTCAGCAATAAATGAAGTTTTGCTATGCTTTCGGTGAGATATTTAAAGTCAGCTATTACAGGAATTCTAAACATGTACAGGCTTTAATTTTTCTTTGTCATATTTTTTTTTAATATTTTACTTAATTTTGCATAGAGAACTGGGGTGTAGGCCAAAGGTACAGGGGTTGGGCAGATTTACCAGAGACAGAGTGGGGAGCAGGACAGGCAGATCTACTGAAATATACTGCTGAGGGAAGCAGTGGGTGAGACAGGAGAGGTCTGCTGCACTGTGTGGGTCAGCTCCCTGGCTGGGGATTGAAGTCAGATAACCAGAGAGGTGACTGTGTGATAGCACTAAGACTTAATCCCTAGGCCACCACAGAGACCTTTTCATTATATCTATTTTGATACAGAAAACACATTCTGTTAGGAGATGCATTTGATGCAGATATGGGCAGAGACAATGCTGACTTGATTGGAAGAGACAGGGAACTGCATGATGGGCTTACTTGTGCTTAAAAAACAGAGTATGGTGATTTAGACCCTAGGAGGCTCATTCCTGTGTCTATGAAAGGAAGGCAAAATTTAAGACAGGTCTTTCAGCAGGAACTATTAAGCAATTTATTATACTGGTGAAAAGATATCTTGGTAAGGTTTGAATCCTAAAATATTCACCAGTTAGCTGTGTGACCTTAGTCAAATCACTTAACCTCTCTGCATTTCAGTATCATTAACAGTAACATAAATAAAAACAGCAATCTAATTCTGTGTCTTGTGAGCATTAAATATATTAATTCACTTATGCAATTAGAACAGTGTCTGGTCCTTACTTCCATCAAATGTCTGTCCTTACTGATTAGGTCCTGGGTCATTTTTCCTTGCAGGTATTTACTTGGACTTCAGCAAAAACCAGGGTCTAAACAGTCCGCTAGCAGAAATTCTTATTATACTTGAATTATCCTTACTAAATTTTGTGTGTGTGCGCAATTTTTATGTAGTTAGTATTATTAAATCAGGATCTATTTGCAAATTTTAGACTCATCGTCATATCTTGCATTTTACTCGAGAGGCATGTTGATGTTCTCTCCCTTGCAATCAACACCAATTAAATGATAATCCTTAAAACAGAAGCATAAACGGGACCCTAATGCATAAATTGGTTACAGTCCATCCATTCTGTGGACATATGGGCTTTAGTTTCAATCTATTTCTTGGAAAGTGATTCATAATTAAACCATCTTACTTGCCTAGAAAATATTTCAACTTGTGTTGACTTGAGTCACAATATTTGGAAAGCACCACTTGAAAACCAAATTGTGCTGTGTGTAGAAACTAAGTCGACCTGGCATAAAGACAAATGATCAAAGGGTCTGGTCAGTATGACTTTTAAGATGCCAAAATCCGCATTTCCTTAATTATCATGACAATCAAGCCAGTCTTGGATTTAGGCTAAATGAAGTGGGTAATGGTGACAGGAAGTCTTTTCCTGAGGGCAGATTTACACTGTCATCTTGGCAATATCAAGTATTTGCTTTGTGATTGTGGAAACATTTGGAGGGAAACATTAATTTTCCATCCATTAACTTTGGTGGATATGAACACCCCAGAGGGAAAAATGTGTGAGCCGCTTAACAACCTTTTGGCTGTTAGGAAAGTAAAAATGTTTGAAAACATTTTTTCTTTGCAAAGGAAAAAATAGAAAAGGAAAAACAACTATTCAATCAGGGACTATCGTATCTTTCAAAGGTTTCTGTAAATGCTTGTGCCACCTCAAAATGCAACACTTTTTCACAGGCACAACCTATTTGCCTTATTTGCTACCTAGGGATAAATTGACCTGAAAGTCAATCCAGGTAGGAAAAGAGCCACTCTTTTTAATAATGCATTTTTTTCTTACTATAGACCAGATAGATACATTATGCTCATAATCACAAAGTAAAGGAGAAAATTGCAGGTTGAGAAGAGAGAAGGAAAGTAAGTGGATAAAATAATAAAAGTGACTTTATATTTGCACCACAACCATTAGGATAGTTAAAACTAAGCACAAATCAATAGCCTCTTGGAACTGAACGTGTATGCCTATGTATAATGGAAGAGGAAGATGCCACAGTGAGGGAAGATGAATGATGAAGGCAGGTCAAATGATCCCTGAGAATCTGTAATGGAATTAATCAAGGGGAAGGTACAGCTGTATAACCCTGAATATATGTCCATTCCACTAGCAATAAATACAACCTCATCAAACAGCTAGGGTTACTAAGTCCTATGCCAGCCCAAAGAGAACTTAACTGTGCAGTACAAATGAGACTCTCCTTTACCTTTTTAGTTTACATTTTAGTGTAGAATATGGAAATTAAACAAATAAAACACAATAAGGTAACAAATATACTAAGTACTACAGAAAAAGAAACTGCATGAGAACATGGCGAGGGTAGCCTCGATTAACATGGAGATTCGTAATGCTTTTCTGAGGAAGACACGTAATTTGAAGTTCAGGGGTTCTTAGATATGGTTGAGTATGTGGATGAATATGTAGGAGTTAGAAATGGAGGGGGATTGGCATGAAGAGATGAATCTGAAAACTTCCAGGAAAGAGAGATCCATGTAAAGTCACTCAAGCAGGAAGGAACCTTATACATGGAAAATCTACAGTGAAAGAAAGAATCTATAGGGCAGGAAGTGGGGTATCTGAGAAGGAGATGAAGCCAAAGAAAGTCAGAGTCTATAAGACAGTTGGGGAAAGGATTTTGTATTGGAGATTTTGGAGGTAGTAAAATAAGACAGAAACATTATCATGTGTGTATTGAAAAGAACTCTTGGGGTTTCCCTGATGGCTCAAGGGGTTGTCTGAGCACGAGGTAGCTACCAGCAGCCACTACAGTATGAGTTCGATCCCTGGCCAGAGAAGTGACCCACATGGTGTAGGAGACCTCTCCTGACCCGCCCACTGTTCCCCTCAACAGTGTATTTCAGTAGATCTGACTCTTATGTTCCCTACTCTGTCTTTGGTGAATCCCCTCACCACCTGCACCTCTGGTCAGTACCCCAGTTCTTGTATGCATAAATAAATCAATCTGTTTAAAAAAGAAAAGAACTCTGATATCATTAAAAATAGTTAGTTAAAGGTACAAGAAAGCCAGTTAAGAAGTTTGTTTCATGGTCAAGAGAAAGACAATGGTGATAGGAAAAGGGGAAATGATAGTGGGGAGGGAAACAAGTGAAACAGGACAGCCATCAAGAGGGACTTGGGACCTGGGGCTAGGAAAAGGAATAAAAGCCTCTACCTCCACCCCAGTCTACGCTCTAAAAATTACCAGTAGGTTTTACTTTGAATATTATATAAATTAATGACCTGCATCCCACATCTTTTCCTATCCAACTTATTCTGCATGTCTACCCTACAACATACGAGGAGACAGACATTCAACACACTGAATAATAATTCACTTGCAATTTTCTTTTGACCTTATTGGTTTGTACAAAATTAAAAGTAAACTCTCTTATCAGGAATGGCCAGGAAATAAAACGTTCTGGTTACTAGAGCAATGCAAAGCATGCCACGTAACTCTTGCTGTTTTTTTTTTTTTTTTTTTTTTAAGATGCATCAGTCCACATGTAAGAGAGTAAAGCACTACAGTACCATGGCGGGCAGAGTCACTAGGCTCTGTCCACAGCTCCATTATTGAGCCTGATGCAAAACCATGGACACCTAAGAAAGAAATCAACAGTGTGAGTATGTGGATCTTGGGTGCTGCTCTACTTTTTTTTATTATTTATTTATTTATGTATGCATACAGAACTGGGGTACAGGCCAGAGGTGCAGGGGCAGTGAGAGGCTTCACCAGAGATAGAGTGGGGAGCAGAACAGACTGACTGACAAAGTACACTGCTGAGGGGAAGGTCAGGAGAGGTCTGCTGCTCCATGTGGGTCACCTCCGGGACCCGGATGCTGAAGTGGCTTTAGCTTCTTAGTGCTGTGCTTTAACACGCTGAGCCACCAGGGCAGCCTGCTGCTCTACTTTTATAAGTGTGAAAGTTCAAGCTTGCTTTCACCCTCTTTGAGACTCAGTAATCTCACCCATGAGTTCAATGCCCTTTTCACATGTTCATTATGGAGATTAAATAAAAGTCATGTCTGAATGGGAGGCTGTCCTTGCAGACAATGGAGTCGTTATCTTGATTAGTACTTGCATTTGGAGTTTTGTATCTCTCAGTCTCTCCCAGGTCTGCCTATCTCCTTTCTTGTGATTCCCCTGAGACTTGAGGCAAGTACCTGAGACTTGAGGCAAGCTTTCAAGCCTCAGCAGCCCGTTCTTCAGACTCACCCTGTTTGGGCATTTTCACTCAAGAGGATGGGTAACGGGGGTTTGGGGGGAATAGGGAAAACTATGATTAGGAATATCCTTTCTTCTCTTCCCTCTCTATCTGCACAAATTTTAAAGAACTTTCACACCAAGAGTCTGCTTCCTTTGCCTATGTGTATGTGAATGGCTGAATTCCTTTCAGAGGTTGCACTTCTTAATAATTTGATTTGTTTAGGGGTTCCTTGGACATGCATGGATAGCACCTCTAGAAGTGATTTTTTCAGATTTGTTATCTGTATGCTACAGAGAGTAATGCTATGGCAGGTGTTGCAAGTGAATATGTGTAAGTTATGCAATTTTTTTAAAGATTTATTTATACAGGGCTGGGGTAGAGGCCAGAGGTGCAGGGGTGGTGAGAGGCTTAGTCAGAGACAGGGCGGGGAGCAGAACAGGACAGGTAGTTTGATGAAGTACACTGCTGAGGGGAGCAGCGGGAGAAACAGAAGAGGTCTGCTGCACCTTGCGGATCACCTCTGGGGCGGTACTTCCAACTCACATGAAGTGGGTGTGGCCAGCTTGCATTGTCGAGTCCTAACCCATTGTGCCACCAGGGAGGTCCCAGATATACAATTTTTAAATAAACATTGAGGATATCACCTTTACTAGTATTGTCACGCTGCTATTGTGTAGATAAACACTAGAGCTAGCCCTCGTCACACCCTCACGTTTGTGTGTGTCTGTATGGGTGAGTAAGAAAACAGTCTAGTAGCTTTGCAGTCCTCCAGCCTATTGTTACAGAATCTGGTATTACAATAGTGGCTACAGAAGTTGTGTGGAATTGAATTAAATCCACACTGACGTGGGGCATGTTATGAAATCTAGTTTCTCCAGATAAATACAGGTTATCAGTTTGTTGACTTCTCACCTTTTTTCCCCCTTTATTTTTGTAAGAAAGCAGAATGCAGACAAGGCAAATGAAGGCAGTAAAGGGTTAGGCTATAAAATAGGAAGTGAGTTAGCTTTTACTCTAATACCCACATGCCACAACATATCTCAATTTAATACGTACTTCTGGAGATGGCATATCTAATTTATGCTTCATTCTATTCAAAGGTTGGTTGAAGGATTTTTCTTGACAATTAGGCAGTGCTGAGGTCACCAGGTGGATTGATTTGACAGGTACTGACCATACTCCCCAATTATCCCTCCCATAGCTATACAGTACCTCAAATACAACCATTAAAATTAATTCCTTAGTGTCTTGACAGAATTTCAGCAACAGAAGTAATAGAATATGAGTTAAAAACACCTTAGTAATCATTTGATTGAACTTCCTTATACGATAGGTGCCCAAAGTGTGCCCCCAAGGGGAAGGGCCTGCCTTCCCTGCAAGGTCAAATACGAAATTACAGACTTAGTCCAGTCTAAATGCTCAGCCTCTTGGCATCCTGTCTGAAAAGATCCTGACCAAACAATTTCCCTGATGCTTGGAGGCCCCAACAAGCAGAGGGAAGCCTTGTCTGCATCCTCCCTGGAAAAGTCAGAACTTCAGCTATTCCTGGGCTATTTTTGGTGTTCTGACTGTCCTGAGGACGAAGTAGAGATGCTGATGTTTTATGTTTGTTTGTAAGAAAGGGTCCAACTTGCTGAAACATAAAAATTAAAAATCACAAATATAACAGCTTTTATAAAGGAGACTATCTGGCAGAAAATTCATTCCCCTGAAGGGGAAATGGGATTAAGCAAAGACATGAATCAGCAGCGATCATTTTTAAACTGAGAAGTGGACGGGTTTGCGCTCCACAGAATGAAATGGCAGGTTAACTGTTATCAAATGTAAAAACACATTTCCTGTGCATGAGAAGAAAAGTAGTCTTGTCTGCACATCTAAGATGAAATGGAGAAATACAGAGAATCTGTGAGCAGCTGAGTGGGGAAGGGAAGTTATATAAGAAACGATGGTTTAGATGTTCAACACCTACTGTGTGTTAAGAACTCCATTTACAGGACCTACTCTGACCTACAGGACCTAATTCAATCCAAATGCATATCATCCCCATTTTGCACATAAGAAAACTAAGTTTCAGAGATTTGATCAACGTCACCAAGTGAAAGGCTGCCAGAAGATGACTTGGAACCAGGTCAATCTGATTTCCAGAACCCCAGTAACCTGGACTTCTTCCCAATCAATGCATATGCATCTCCGATTTTTTTTAATAATATAATAGTTTATTTTCACATCCTTGTGTGCCTTTTTCCATCTCAGTTATAATCCCTGTGGGTTTCCCATCACCAAATCACCCTGTGCAATCACCATAGTCCAGTGTACGCCCCCCTTCCACCCATTTTTGATCCCATTCCCCATCCCACCCCCGTAGAATGTCTCTGGTATATAATTGTTCACTATTATTATTTTATTTTCCCCCGGTTCTTTATGTTCCTGCTATGAGTGAAACCATCCGGTATTTTTTTTTTCTTTCTACCCTCTGATTTTTTAACTCTAAATGCTGTTTTAACAAGCCACACCAATCTTGGCCTAAACTCCAAACTTCTGAAAATGTCCATGGACAGGAAACTTCTCCCAGGCAGTGGCTCTCCTATGAAAGTATGGAACTCACTTTCTTCATCTCTACAATGGGTACTGCAAAATTAAGAATGAGACTGTGAGTGTGCAAACATTTTTATAGGCAGGCAGAGCAGGATACAAGCAGAAGCCTAAATGACCTCCAACGCCATGTTCCACACATGCAGACTCAACCCACTAAGCACACGACGACACAGCAAGTTGTTGGAGGTTAAATTAGAAAATTCTTTGAAAGGTTTTCCATAATGGTCATTAAAGGATAGGAGTAATGAATTCTATAGAAAGAAAAGTGGTGATTAGGTATTATTCAATAAATTTTAAAAACATTTAGCTTATAGGGAAAATAATCCAATTTATAAGTGAGTTATGGCCACATTAGTAGAAGGAACTTTTTGCTTTCCTGGGTTCGAGAGACTGACCAGTAGGTTTAAAGGACAAGGACGTGCCAGAGAGTGTCACAGGTGAGGGGATCTGCTCCCAACAAGTCTCTCATGGAGCGAATCTCATGGAACTTTGCCTTTCTGCACCTCCACCTTTCTGCCTTACCTTGGGTTAAAAGCTTGTTCAGGTCTACACAAACTGAAGTTCTACAAAACACACCCGCTCAGTCTATTGATCGCTACTTAGCCTGGAATTGTAGCAGCCAGTGGTCCCATGCTTTAGGTCCCATCTGTCTGCCTGTCACCAAAAAGGCATCACACAAAGCCCTAAAGAGGTTCCTGGCATAAGCATCCAGGGTTGGGTGTGCTGATTGCTGGTATTGAGGAATGGTCTGACTCCATAGGAGAGCCACTGCCTGGGAGAAGTTTCCTGTCCGTGGACATTTTCAATAAAAATACAGAAGAAGCTTAATCATCTTCCTTATTATTTTCTTCCTTCCCATGAATTGAAAGGCAAGTTCAAGGGGCAACCTTTCCAGAGGCGAGTTGTTAGGCAAGGAAGAAAGAAATATCTCTCACCTGTTCCAGCCTGCAGAGAACATCACTGTCTTCCCAGCAGGTACAGAGGGAAGCAGGCAGGTTGGCAGAATGTAGCAGGACCCCCTTGCTTTGAAAAATCTCCGCTGAAACCATCAGCCAAGATCAGACAAAAACCAGCTCCCCTTATTGTAGGAGTCCATTTGACAACAAGTCCTGGGACCCTTGCCTCCTTTTCCTTCTTTTCTTTCTCTATGCAGTCTACTTCTTTCAATCCCTGTTCTGCTCTCCTACTGTTTGTTTCCCGTTACTGTCCATCCTGGTACCTCCGCTCTCTGCCTGCTATTCTGTCTCTCCCTCCTCTCCCTTCACCCTCCTTTCTCCCCTCTATAGAATTCACCACTAGAAGTGGAAAGAAATGATGTAGACACCTTAATGACAGTTTCTATGCATGATACTTTCGGTTTAGAACCGATAAATAAACCTTACCCAGATTAATTTTTTTAACCTTTTACAATTATCCCCCTGAATAGCTACACATATTATTCCCATTTGACAGATGAGAAAACTGACTTGAAGAGATTGCTCAAGGTCAAGTAATTAAGGAATGGCAGAACAAAAGAATGGTCATTCAATGTAGGTGGGGCCAGTGTTGAAACCAACATCCTTCCCTAGGAATTCTACATGTAAGGGTCCAACTTGATAGTGTTCTTTCATGTGGAGCCACTTTCTAGGGTTCAGTTTTATTCATTGGCATGATGAATGAAGAGTTTATCTTGCCCCAAAATAACATGGCATGCGAGTGGGTGATGCATGGACTGCAAATGCGGAAAAGTTTCTTCGAAACAGAAGACCCACAAGTGGATTCTGATGCACAATGCTTATCTGACTGGACTGAAGCCTGAAGAACCCTTGGAAATAGTGTAGCCCAACAAGTTCACCTAGAGGCTGAATATTTCTCTTCTCTCTTTGTGTGCATGCACGCACATGTGTGCAAACGTACGTGTGTGTGTGTGTGTGTGTGTGTGTGTGGAGACAGAGACTGAACACACACATGAAAGAGAGACAGAAAACAGAGCACCTGGCTCCCAGACCCCCTCCAATTAAAGACTATCATTTAACGAATGAAATGAACCCGGAGAACCCTGCTATGGGCTTTTTAAATCTATTATCACATTTGATCATTATGATGACCCTGTAAAGGATGCATTTTTCTTCCCATTTCATAAATACCAAAACTGAGACTGCGCAAGTTCAAGGAACTCACAGTCCAACCAACAGGTAACCACCAGGTCCCAGGGTAACCTGTTCTGCACCTCTCCCTCCTGTCCTCTAAGGTTTCCAGCAGGATGATTCTTTTTTCTAGCTGGGAAGATTTGTAACCCTTTGTGTTCTTGACCTTATTTCAGTCTAAGATCTTGGGATTCAGAGAGGGTAACTGAGCTGCTGAAACTCCGGCCACAAGCCAGGACGACGAGCTCAGGTCTCCCACTCTGATATATTTTGATTTTCTAAGATTGAAAAGAAAGTAGAGAAAGATTGAAAACAAGCCTTGTTCATTTTTAATTTAGCATCTTTGTCTGAGAATTCTTACTTCACATTGATACAGCATAACCCCCCCTCTTCCCTGCCCCTAGAACTGCAAACCATGATCAGGGGAATGGGAGAAAATCTATTAAAAACAAGATCCCTGCTACTTTATGGTAATTAAAAGTAATAAATATTCTTGCCCACAATGCTAAAAATCTCAAATAGCCAGTGGGTCAATACCGTTTCCCTGGTAAGGATGGTAATAAATCTTTATTCTTTGTGAGTCAAAATAAGGAAGGGGTTTTATTCATGAATTCCATGACCTGGTACTGCGACATTTTCAAAACAAACACGCCTGGAATGAAGAGTTTCTCCACCAAGTGTGTTTACGTGCCCTCTTCCAGCTGCTTCTCCCGCCCCCGACAAAGCTTCTGTCCTTGCACAGCCTTCTCATTACTACAATAGCAATTTCCTGCTCCTGCACCATAAGGATGGGAAGGTGAGGGGTGCCCCCATCCTATCCGGGATCATTCTCCATTATGGTGGAAATAGAAGGATTTAACCCTGAACTTCCCAAGCTCATCTTCTTGCTCAAAGGTTGCTGCCGTGGCCCATGAAGATTGGATATTTTTTCCTTTTTTTTCCAACATCTTGATTATTCTTTTTTCCAGCATGTGTTTTCCCAGGTTCATAACCAGAATTGGCTTCAAATGCATCTGTACATGACGCTGTTCCCTTAGGAAGCTGAGCTGTCACGAGGGGACCCCTACTCCGTGGCTCTGACCTCTGTGCAAGTGGAGACAGAGCCTGGATTTCATGCCAACCCAGAGGAAGGCACAGCTCATGCAGGCTTGGGCAAGAGAAACTGTGTGACCTTTGGGAGGTCACTTCATCCTCTGGGTCTCAGTGTTCTAATTCCTACAAAGAACAGTTCTTGGGAACTGCACCGGGTTGGTTGTCAGCGCTCTGTCTCAAGTCCTGCTTGGTATCTGGTCCCGGGCAGGGAGGGGAGAGTGGAGATATGGTAAAAGCAGCAGCTTCTTTTTAGCTGAGCTGTTCTGGTAAGCCCACTCTTCTCCCTTTGACAAGAAGCATGAATCCCCTCCTTAGAACTGATTTTACATATAAAGCTTATGCTAAGTTCCAGTTGCTCAAAAATACCACTCTTGTTGGGGTGACTTGGGGGTGACTTTAGCATTTAGCTAACACAGCACAATATGAATCAGGCTAGCTTAGAGATAAACACATGAATGTTCATGAGACACATACAAAAAGCCACGTTCAAAAAGTTTCTGGTCCCATTTACTTCTATGCAATAATGCACATTTTCTTTTCTATGGGGGAAAAACACCTCAGAGAATAGGTTTGCTGAATAAGATAGACCCTTTTCATGCTCATTTATTGAATCACAGGTAGGCTGTGGATGCTTAATGCTAAAAAGGGCTCAGGATAAATAGTGAGGAATGTCGAGAGTAAATGCCTATCTGTGAATAACACTATAGAAAAATCACGGGTTTAAATGAAGACTATATAGCAAATGTCATTGCTTGTATGTCACTGTATTTCCCAATTCATTATTCACTGCCACACTTGTAAATTTGTACCACTTTGCATTATTTTCCTTGAAAAACCTAGGCTGGGTGAGCAGTGGGAGGGAGTACACTGGATTCAGGAACAATAGTCCATCGTAACAGTGAGGCTGAGGCGATGCTCAGCCCCGACCTGCTGTCAGAGGGACAGCCTGAGTCAGGGCATTCAAGATCAGTAACTGACATCCCAGTGGGTCACAGGGCTCAGGGGCAATACACGTAACCAGCAAGGCAAACAGATCTCCGCCTTGGGACTTGACTGCCCCAGGCAAAAATCTCAGTGCTTCTATTTATGGAAAAGGGGAAAAAAGAAAGAAGAGCAGGAGTGTGCACAAGGCACAGGTCCATGTCACATGCTTTAGGTCTATAATCGCTTCTTGATACAAGGGGCCCAGCCAGTACTTCATCTCACTGGCCTCAATTCCAGTGAGAATCTGCTTTATTCTAAAGGGTGAAGGGTGAAGAGTGGCCTTTTGTTGCCTTATGTGTGTGCATGAGTACTTACAAGCATTTTAAAATTCATTTTGTTTCCTTCTTGGGTTTAGTAGGCAAGAAACCAGCATTTAAAGGGGTCATAATACATGCCAAGAATCTAGGTGGGTGATTTTCAAGCATCATTTCCATAAACCTTTAGGCTAGCCCTTAAGGTAGTTCTGATTAGAGTACATGACTCTAACCCCCTGAACTTCTTAATGCACTATGCACGTTTTAGGCCCTGAACTCAGCAGGTGTAGCAAGAGAATTTGAGGGAATTGCCTCTGGATGGGAAGAGCAGAGCAGAACTGTCACGAACTGAAAGTGAAGATGAAATAATAAGTATTCTAGTCTCCAGGGACTAAGAGGAGTTTGGGTGCTTGCTGTCTCGTAAATATAAACTATAATCCTTGGTTTTTCTATCTCAGCAGTAGACTTCCAATGAAATTGTTCCATCTTGGCTTCCACTTAGTAAACAATGTTTCCTTTGTGACTCCAAGAAAGACTTTGCTCAGTATCCAAAGTGCAATGGAGGCTGTTGTTGCCTTGCCCAGCCACACAGGCTTCCCCATTTCAGCAAACAATACTCCACTTCCAAATGTTTCAGAACACCACAGTCTCTTTGCCTGAGGGCTTTCTCTGACCTCATATGACCTCAGAACCAGCACACACAACAAAAATGCAAGGAATAATTAACACCCCTTGGGTATATCCCTCAAGCAGTGAACAAAGGAAATCAGTGTATAAATACCCCAGGTAGCTCCCAGGTGTGATAACTTTGAAGTCCATAGTACACATCAGCTCCCAGGATTCCACTGCAGGGTAATAGTCAAGTAGGATCAAACTCCAGGTATCCAGCCACCACTTGATACAGTTACCATGTTTGATAACCACCTAAAAGGAACTGTTTTCCCTTCCTTGTCTCATTCCCCACCCCGCTGTCAGTGATTCCTAGAATTCGCCTCCCAAATAAACTACTAACACTTGGGTCCTTATTGTACATTTGCTTTTGGGGGTAATCTAAGGCAAGTAGGTTCTATGTGGCCCTCAAGCAGAGTGAAAGCAAGAAGATGGCCATCCGAGAAAAACTGGCTCCCTGAAGGTCTAGGGTAGAAGCTCACCAACCAAAACCACCTAAAATGCCTTGGAATAGTACGGATTCTCTCGGTTCCTGAAGAATGTTTCAATAGGAAACATACAGGGCCTGAGAGTTGAGGTTTGTAAAGCACTCTTTATGTGATTCTGATGATTAATCCAACTGTCCAAGAAAAACAGTGACTTTGCAATGATTTCTATGCTCTAATGCCTGGAATATGTGAATAGGTTACTTTGTTGACTATGGAATTAAGATAGCATATGGAATTAAGATAGCACTTGATAAGATTTTCCTTGATAAGATTTTCTTATCAAGTGACCTTAGACATGGAGAGTGTCCTTGATTATTCAAGTGGACTCAATATAGGAACAAAGGTTTTAAATGTGCTAGGAGGTAGAAAAGACAAAGCCAGCAACATGGAAACAGGAGAAAGATTTTGCCCTCTATCACCGGCTTTCAATATAAAATAAATAGACCCTAAGATGACAAGTAAGGGAACTTCCTTTACTTCTTAAGACAAAGAAATGGATTCTTACCTAGATTCTGGAATACAGAACACTAGAAACCTTTGTTTTAGTTCATTGAAAATCATTACAGGTTTTTAAACTCCAAAACTATAAGATTGTATACCCATGTCACTTCAACACACTAAATTTATGATAATTTGTTACAACAGCAATAAGAAACTAATACACCAAGAAATTATTCTAGGCCAATACTCCTCAAACTTTTATGTACATATGGGAATCTTGTTAAACTATTGAATCTATTATAGTCAGTCTAGGGTAAGACTTGGGAGTTTGTATGTGTAACACACTTGCAGATGATGCAGATGTTGCTGTTTAGAAGACCACAAGATTAGGAACAAGAGTACAACAAGGTTTCTAGACCTCAACATTACTGAACATTTAGCACAGGCAGTTCTATGTTGTAGGGGTAATCCTGTGCATTGTAGGATATTTAACAACATCCATTGTGGTCTACACTGGCTCCCACTGCAGGGTAACTGTCAAACAGGGTTAATAATTGTGGGCCACAATCTATTAATTCTGGAAGCAATTCATCCCCAGTTGTGGCAGTCAAAAATGTCTTCAGATATTGCCAAATGTCCCTGAGTCTGGAGCTAATAAATATTATTCTTAGAAAACTGAAGACTAAGGAATCATTTATTATAAAGATTCAGGTAAAGAACAGGCTTCTGGATTGGAATTAGAAAACTATGTGGAGAAAAATGTATTTTGTTACAGATTTTAGGATACAGACCTCAAGGTAAGCAAAAATGTTCCTATAAAAACAAAACAGAAAATTAACAATGTAGAATAAACAGATTAATTTGTCAAAAGCCACTTGCCAGCAAAGTTCAACAAAGGTAAAATAGATTATTTGAACAGTCTGTAAACATTAAAGGAATTAAATTTATATTCCACTTCTAACTATCCTTGGCAAAAATGAAAGCACACTAATTTGAAAGGAAACCTGCTCTCTTATGTTCACAGCAGTACTATTCACAACAACCAAGATATGGAAATAACCCTACTGACTAAAAACAGATGAAACAGATGAATGGGTCAAGAAAAAGTGGTATATATTTGTACACACACACACACAATGAAATATTACTCAGGAACCAAAAATGATGAACTCATGCCATTTGCAGCAATGTGGGTGGAGCTTAAGGGATTATGCTAAACAGAAGGAGGAGATAAACAAATACTAGATGGTGTAACTTATAGTGGAATATAGAAAAACCAAACAAAGATCCAAAGACAAATATTAAAGTCAGCCTTTGAAAGCTGACTATAGACTGATGGCTCTCAGAAGTGGTGGCACACTTGAGTGGAGTGCCGGGGAGGACTAGAGAGAAGAGCACAGTGAACAACGTCAGGGAACTAGGGGTATTTCAGTGATGGAGCGCTATGGTGACTATACTTGGATGGGATTCCTATACTGTTAAAACCCTAACAAGGATGTAAGATATTGACATGTCAATAAAAAATAATAATTAATAAAAAACACCAGAATTATCCATGCCTAGATGATTTCACTATAGAACTTTATCAACCAATATTAACAAGAACTAACACTAATTCTATTGGCAAAATTGAAATTGGCAATTTTAATCTTTTGCTGAAAGTAGAAAAGGCAGGGCATTGTGAGTCTTGTAGTGTTCTGATAACAAAACCAGACAAAGAAAACTATCAATATCTCTCATAAACTTCGACATCAAAATCTACAACATAATATTAACAATTTAAATCTAACTACGTGTAAAATAAATTATAAAACTAGACCATGTGGGATTTACTCCAGTAATCATTGTAATTCACTATCAATAGATTGAAAAAGAAATGACATATAATTAGATGTAAGAAAATATTGGGAAATATTACTACACATTTATGATAGAAACTCAAAAAACTAGGAACAGGAGATACACTCAATTTGGTAAAGAATATCTATAGAAACTTATAACTAAAACCATACTTAATCATAAAATACCAAATATTTTCTCCCTAAAACTTGGGCATGGAAATGTCTATTTTTACCAACCTCATTCAAAATAGTACTGAAAGTACTATAAGTTCAATAACACAAGAAAACAATCAAATGTCTATGAGCTGGAAAGGACTAGATAAACTGTCTTATTTGCAAATGACATCATGATTTACATCTTTCCACAAGTAGGAATTTTTTTCTTATTAACATGATAATGCCATTGACTGAAAAATGTTATTTGAGAATCTGATGTACATCATGCCATCTTTATTCATGTTATTATTCATTTAAATAGTTCAAACCTGAAATCAACTCATGTCTTTGACCAGATTGTTACCCAACCAGATATGATCATTACATAGAAAACTACTCAGCAATGAAGAAGGAACATTGTTGGTTCACACAATGACTTGGCTGGCTCTAACGGAAATCACGCTGTATAGAAGTTAACCTTCCAATAATACATGCCGAATGTTCCATTTATACATCACAAACAAAACAGTTCCCTTTATATAAGAGCAAATTATAAACCTGAGAACAGATTATAGGCTCTAATGGGTTGGTGGGGGGGTTGGGAGGGTGAAGGGACAAAGGAGTCTGGTTATTTGGAGTGATTCTTGGAGATAGGTGTGTTCTACTTGTGAAGGCTTTGGGTTTGGGAAAAACCGAAAATGCTGAGGGCCACAGCTTTTGCACTAGAAAATGACAGCATCCTGGAGAGTGGAGGGAGGCTGTGAAAACATAGGTGTAAGCTTCATAGGTTGGGAAAGGTAACTCAGAGCAAAGACCATTCCAATCCTACCTCCCATGTTAAAAGAAGCAACCATGAGATAAATAAGAGCAGTGTTTCCCAAATGACAGCAATGCCTACATTATCATCAAGATATTTCTATCTGTAATCTACCTCTTCTATTAAAGATGCAGTGCCTTTCTTCAAATTGGCTCAGGTCAAAGATAAATATTTGCATAAAATAAAAATTCTTCTTGTGTACTACCCAAAGCCATCTGGTGCCCCATCAGCCATACACCTAGCACACTCTGTAAAAGAAAATGTTCAAAAAACAAACTCGAGGGAGAGAGGGCAAAGGGCATCTGAGCAGAAGGAGCTGCCTGTGCTAGAGCATGAAAGCATGAAGGAGCATGATGGATTCAGAGCTGAGAGCAACTGGATGGCGGTGGCTTGCAGGAGGGGAGATTTAGTGGGTGATGAGGCTGGAGAAGAACTGTCAGGGATGGATTGTGATGGAAGGGATTAAAAGATTCAAAGTCCACTCCTCTCCCTTTGTTATCTCTCGCTCAGGCAGAAGGACTGGGCAAGTGTCCTGGGGACTGCATGTTCTCTTTCTCTCCCTCAGCTGCAGAACCGTGGGCAGTCATGTGTAGCCGTGTTAACACTACATGACTAAAACCAATCCCCGGGTCCCCTCAGCCGCATACCTCACTGCCTCCACTGCTTTCACAGACTGATTTGCATCCAGGCAGGTTGTGTAAACAAGGCTGTTAGGGGAATATAAATAATCACAGCCTGGATTGTGGTTCAATACTCTGGTCTGGGAAAATCAGAATTTCCACGTATCTCCCATGCCATGGAGCATCGTAACTGCTCACAGGGCTCTCACCCATTTGCTCCCAAGAAGCTAGTGCTGACCCATAGCTCTGGATGGCTTCCCCCTGCCTGCTTCTCCTCCACTCCTGACTTCACTGTTATATGCTGACTTGCTCAGTTGTCGAACTAAACCAAGCACTCTCTACCCAAGTTACCTGGGACAACCGGGCAGAGAAAAAAAAGCTGTGCTTGGCCCTCCCTGGTGGCGCAGCGGGTTAAAGCACTGCACTGAGAAACTAAAGCCACTTCCACATGAGTTCGATCCCCGCCTGCCCCGGAGGTGACCACATGGCGCGGCAGACCTCTCCTGACCCGCCCGCTGCTCCCCTCAGCAGTGTACTTCATCGATCTGCCTGTTCTGCTTCCCGCTCTGTCTCTGGTGAATCCTCTCACCCTCCGCATCTCTGGCCTGTACCCCAGTTCTGTATGAATAAATAAAAAAATCTTTAAAAAAAAAAAAAAAAGCTGTGCTTGCTTACGAGAGGTTCCTGATACATACCTTGACCTTCTCAAGGTCATAAACTCAATCTTATTTTAACATGTGGCCCTCAAATGACTGACTCAATCCCTCATACACCCAGAGGGAAACACCAAAGTTTACTCAGTCCTGAGTCTGAGTTCATGTCCAACTCCACTGCTGTGTGACCTTAGGCAAGTTTTAAACTTTCTGGGCAGATATTTTATTTTTACCTAGAAAGTAGTGATGATAATTCTACCTACCTTTTAGGTATTTTGAGTTAGGGGTAATTAAGGAAGCATGCTAAGTATTTCACATGTTTCTGGTATAAAGTATATGTTAGGTAAGTTGTAGCTCTTTTAATGCTGTTTTGATGGTGATTTTGATGACAATGACGTGCATACTCACTGAGTTGATTCAAACTGTTGATACTTACACCTCCTGTCTCTATAAACCGACTTTCTGGATTAGTTTAAAATAAAAGGGAAAAGGGAGAATGCAGAAAAATTGAGAAGCATCTTCAATGCAGTGGTAAAAACCCAACATCTAGAGTAAGAAGGTTCAAATCCTAACATAACTTTGGAGAAGTTACAAGACTTATATAAATATCTCTTAATTATTGCTCCTTTACCCAAAAAGTGAGAATCCCAATGGCTCTCCTGCTGAGGTTAATCTGAAGGCCGAGTAAGATGTTCTTTGAAAATTCTGCATTTTGAATTGTATCTTTTAAGACTTTATGAACAGTAGACATGTAAGAAATTCTGTCTGGATGTAAGAGGTGTGAGAAATACCATGAAGATATAAACTGTGCATTTTCCTATGGAACTTGTAAATCACTCTGTCACTTGATGAGTTTGCTTCATAGTCAGCTCTGAATTCTGGCCTCTGCTCAATTCACTTTCCCTCTCCCTAGCTATAAAGGAGTCACATGGGTCTTCTTTCTACTCTTGGAACATTTCAAGCTCACTTTACCTCAGGACTACCACAGCTCATCTTTCCCTGTCTGGAACACTTTCCTCTAGAAGATGCCATACTGGTTCCTTTCAACCACTTAGAGCACAGTCCCATAATTACCTCCTTAAACACATTTCCAGGATTCTCAGTCAACAATCTATGCAGTCATTTCCTGTCACTTGAAACTTTCCAATTGTGCACATGACACTATCTGCACCTGCCAATTCTACTCATTTGGTCGGTTGTTCTATCTCTCCCCTTTAAAGTCAAACTTCTTGAGGGCAAGAACTTACTTTTCTTATTCACTGTTCTACTAAACATTTTGATTTCCTCCAAATTTGGTTGTTGAAGGAACAGACACATTGATAAAGTGAAATTTTAATCTTCAGGTTGCTTCCCACACCTCTGAAATTCTGTTAGGCATAAAAGGAATATAAAAAAAGGTGAGCCATAATCCTTTAACTGGAGTAGGGCCTACGTCACAGAATATTATTGTGGGTATTAAGTCAGGAAATGCATAGGAAGGCTTTAGCAGAGTGCCTCACATAGGGGTAGAGCTCAATGTAGAGCAGTTAAAATTACCCTTCTCTTAAAATTTGCTCTCAGATCCTAACTGGACTCCTAGTTTTGTGAGCTATGTTGTCTTTATATAAAACATGAAGGTTTGTAGCCTACTCTGAACCTAAGATATTGACTCAAAGCATACCCAAGTCCATCCCTGATCTTTTTCTCTAGACATACCCTAACCCTGTCCCTTGACATCTTACAATTCCAACGGCAAGCGGAGGCATGGAAAGCCGAATCCAAAAAAAAACCATACCCTAAGAGGTAGAGCGGAAGGTTGTTCCTAAGCCGTAGGGCCATCACTACAAAACAAAGGTGCCTCTCTGCAATAGGGACAGCATCAACATTAGCTGCCTGGGGCGAAAGATGAATCTAAATATCATTTGTTGTTAAGAGTCACAATTTCCCTGGTCCTCCCTGGTGG
>NW_004567107.1:10445387-10457764 GCF_000260355.1 Condylura cristata | reverse complement strand
CTCTGTCTCTGGTGAAGCCTCTCACCGCCCCTGAGCCTCTGGCCTGTACCCCAGTTCTGTATGTACAAATAAATAAATCTTTAAAAAAAAAAAAGTCACAATTTCCCTACATCTGCTTGTTCCTTAAGTGTACTGTGCCTTGTTGTATGTGACCTAACAATGCCTTTATCCTTATCCATCGTGTAGCTTTTCTTCTTCCTGAGTGAAAAGAGAGAGATGGACCCACCCTCCTTTCTGTAACTAACTTGTAGATCATTCCAGATCTATATCAACATAAATTGAAAATTTTCACTCACCTTAAGGCATCCTAATTTTTTTCATTCATTCACTTAACAAATGATTACTGAGCTCCCTTTGGGTTCAATGAGATATGGAGACATAGCTCTGGACAAAAACTGAACCAGTTCCTGCTCTAGTGGAGTTTACAAAAAAAAAAAATAGAAATTTTAAAAATGTAAAAAAAAAAAAGTATGGATATATAAGTGTAATATTGGCTACAGATAAAAAAAATTAAATGTTATGAGAAGAAAAATGTGGGACATGAAATGTTTATAGGTGACTGAGAAGAGAAACCTCTCGGCATCTAACCTGCAATTTGACAGGCAAGGATGGTTACATAGATGAAAAGGAGACAAAAGTTTTATGAATGCAGCTTGAATGTCACTTCCTGTGGGAAGCTTTCTCAGCCTACAACCTCATAAGAATTTCTTGCCCCCTTTGGTGGTTCACAGCTCAGTTTTACTTGTTTGTGGAGTACTCAGGCTATATTGTACATCTCCATTTCCCTGGGATTAGAGCACAAGAGACTTAAGGCAAGGATTTAATCATATCCTCTCTGCCTTGTCCTCTCCCTCTAGCACCATACCCAGGACAAAATGATTGCTGAATATCCACTGCAATTTTGAGCTACAATATCAGAATTCAAGTTACTTTGAGAATAAAAGGAAGATTTTTAAAACAGTGTAGATCAAAATTGTTGCCACTCTTTTGGGGTGAAATGTGTTCCACATATCCTTATCATCCATCAGTATTTCCTATTTTCTTTCCAATTAATTAATTTCTTATTAACATGTATCAATATAAGCAGCTACTAATAATCACACCACCACAGATAACTTGATTCAAAAATGACCATTTTGCAGAAGGGAGTCAAGAGGTGCTCAGACGCTTGATAAATAATGAATGACTACAGAGCACTCAGAAGCTTGTAATTTACAAACCAAAATATGGGCCACAAGATAGCATTACCTTAGATCGTCCTAAATATCTTTCTACAAAGTAATCTTGAGAATATTAAAATCATTTTACCCAGTCACTGAGCTAGAGAGAAGATAGTCGTGGGATGGCAACATGTAACCAACATTGGAAAAGCCCTCCAGCTAGCCCCTGGCTTGCCTGAATCCTCCCAAAGGCTGTATGACAATCTGGAGAAGATACATTTTCATTTTGAGAAGTCAATGGTCAGAATATGAGATGAGGCGTTATTTCCCCCATATGTTAAGAAAAAGTGTCAGTGGATGTTACATACTAGCAAAGGATCTGTGGCTCAAAAACAGGAAAATTCTGGTTTAAACAAAAATAACCAGACTTTTTTTTTTTTCTGTGAAGGCTTTTAGGAGTCTGTAATATCCTGGTATATACTATGCATTACATAAATGGGAACAGAGTATTCAATATCTCCCAAATATATCTGAATCATAGATAGTTTCTAGACGTGTATCTATTACAATGACTTATAACAATAATTGGAGTAGTAACAGGGGCTAAGTATTTTAGTTGCTAAAGTGACCATATAAAGTAGAAATATCACTGCCTTTAAATTAGAAAAGTCTGGGTTTGAGTCCCTGATGAGTCATTTAAAAATATGACCCGACCCTTGTTAGTGGCACAATGAGTTAAAGCGCAGCACTGCAAGCTCACGGAAGCCTCTTCAGTGTGTGTTCGAGCCCCGCCCCAGAGGTGACCCACATGGTGCAGCAGACCTCTCCTGACCTTCCCACTGCTCTTTTCAGCAGTGCACTTTGTCGATCTGCCTGTTCTGTTCCCCACACTGTCTCTGGTGAATCTTCTTACTGCCCCTGGACCTCTGGCCTACACCCCAGTTCTGTATGCATAAATAAATAAATCTTTTACAAAATATGTCCCTAAGCACATCACTTAACTTTGAAGCCTCCATTTCCTAACCTGCAAAAGAAAGTGAAATCATCAGTTCCAACTTCACTGGCTTAGTGATCAAATATGTTAATAAACATTAAAGGGCTTTTATGAAGTGTCGTTACCATATAAACTTTGCTTTTACTGTTAATAAAGTTCAATATAAAATTAAGCATTCAGAGGGAGACAGTAGCAAGCTTACCAGAGTGGGGAGATTCAATGTAAAATGCAGGAACTCAACAAGAAGGTGTTAGTGCTACGACCCAGGTGTTATGCACTGCAGGACCATGGAGAGCTCAATTGGACGCTACTGCCTTCCTCTCTTTGTGTCTCTATACACTAACTGCAGTCCAAGATAGCTCATAAGTACCTACTTGGTTTTAACCCTTTTGTCCTTAACAAAAACTGACATCTACCCAACAAGGAACGCCCAAGTCTTACATGAAAAGTCAAGTCTTTCCAAATATACGCAAAGTTGAGAAGACCTGTCAGGCACCTCGAAGGATGTGAGTTTGTTTTACTGATCCAAGTATTTGGATTTCTAGCCTGACCATCACTACTGTATCTGCTTTCCCTTGAGGTCTTTGGTATGAGGATTGTCAGAAAAATTACTTATTCTTGGGCGCTCCCTGGTGGTGCAGCAGGTTAAAGCACAGCCACTTCAGCGCGAGTTCGATCCCCACCCCAGAGGTGATCCACATGGCGTGGCAGACCTCTCCTGACCAGACCGCTGCTCCCCTCAGTAGTGTACTTCGTCAATCTCCCTGTTCTGCTCCCCACTCTGTCTCTGGTGATTCCTCTCACCACCCCTGCACCTCTGGCCTGTACTCCAGTTCTGTATGCATAAATAAATAAATCTTTTTTTAAAATTACTTATTCATTGACCTCATCTTGAATCTCCAGATTTGCTACTCCTTCCCTTACTTACTCAGAAAATTGTACTCTACTACCTTCATCTTGACCACATGGATGCTTGAAATACTGCCTGTACGTTAATTTTAGAAACCACATTTTTTACTAAGCCAACAGGAATGAAGACAATGCCTCCCTAGTTCTAAATCTTATTAGATCACCAAGGCAATAACACTTGTCCTGACATGTGTTCTGACAAAAATGTCAGAAAGGTGTCTGGAATATGCAGAGGATTTTACTGCAGTTCAATTTTGATGTGTGTTATTTCCACTTTCTCTGAAATAACAGTCACTGATGTACTAGTTCAAGTATGTTAAGTAGATCTTTTCAAACAAAAGAAATTTCTGCCATGTAGACTATATAGACAATACTAAAAGGAAAAACACGAAAATTATTTATCAAACTTTGCCTTTATATATTCTGACATATGATGCCAGATCTAGAAATTGTACAGACTGTATATCTAAAACAATTCTGCCAACTGGTTTCCTACTAGGAGGTACTGTGGTGAGAGCAAAGGAAATAAGGAATAGGCGAAGACCCCCTTTCCTGTCTGTGCTGTGGCCAAAGTGATTTCAGTGGAGCAACATGGATGGAGCTAGAAGGGGCAATGTGAAGTCAGGAGGAGAAAGATAAGTAATGGATTATATCACCAATATGTGGGATATAGAGTAACTGAACTAAAAGTCAGAAAAAATATATGTTTAAAAACCAATGTTTTAAAGGACTACAGACCTGAGGCATCCAGAGGAGGAAGGATAAGAATAGGGAAGGAAGCACGTGGACAAAGGAGGTGGACTCAGTGATTTGGTGGTGGCTGCAGTATGGTGGCAAGCCTGACGGTGGTATCCAAGTATTACCCCAACTACAAGTAATTCATTTCAGTAAGTTATCTCGGCAGTTGTCTGCTCTACAACCAAGCTTCCTTCTTCAGTTCCCAGGGGAGTCTTACCATGCCTTTCCAGAGGATGTAGGCGTTTCTGTTTACAGAGGTCTGCCTACTGGTTTTATTGGGCTTCTCCTATAATAAGCTCTCAGATTTTGGCTACTCTAACCACTCTCCTTTGCCTCCCTACCCTAGAAGTGGTAGCTTCTCTCAGCTTCTCTCAGTATCTGTTGTTTCTGATATGTTGTCAGTGTTTCTTCCCTCCACATCCATTTTACGGTTCTCTAAAACAGATATAACTAATTCCCTGTGTTAAATCCCCTGTGTTGAAATATATAATGTGGTTTTTGTTTTCCTGACTAAATCTGACAGAAAAAAGTATGTGGAATTATCAGTCCCTTCAAACTATAAGCACAATATCCAAGGCTGTAGTGTTGTATAAATAGACCCTCCTTGCTTTTAACCATTTTCATACTCGGGTCTCATTTTGGAAATATGATGAATCACATGGATCCCTTCCCCAGAAACTACTCTAACAACAAACCATGTGCCTAAAATTCTGAGTGCACTATCAAGTGTTCCTGGATTCCCTAAAGTGCCCCCCCATACATAAAGTCCCAAAATGGATACAATATTGAGATATAAAGGTCTCCATAATGTCATGCGTTGCAAAATTAATAATTTTTAATTTTTTACTTAGACACATACATAATTTCCCTACTTAACAATTTGAAAATCTGGATAGTGAGTCATAACAGTCATTTCATACTTTGATCACTTTGTTCTTCTTCAATCTTCATAATAATTACATAAGTAAGCCACAGCAAATGCTATTTCATTGTTTATAAAATTATATGTAAGAAATGTTAATGACACATATTCATGAAACTAGAAATAGTTGAGTTGGCCTTTGAATTAAAAACTGAAGGATTCTATCCTAAAGGTTCTTTCTCCTTTATTCTGGAAACAGACACTTGTTGAGAATGAGTAAGAGGTCATAAGCTACTCTACAAAGTTGCACTGTAAGTTTCCAAGTCTGACTTCATATATTTTGATGTTGATAGAAGATTTTAAAGAGGCTGATTTACAATCATTTAGGGACTAGAGCTAACCCAGGCCCCACGCAGAAAGCATGTCTCAGGAAGGTCTGAATTCAGAAGAGAGAGTACAGGAGTCCTCTCAGGCAATTAGGTTTTTTTTTTTTTTTTTTGTAAGTCAGATGTTTTGGAATCAAATAGAACTGATTTAAGTTAAAGTGATGCCATTTATCATTTGTGTTGTCTTATGAAATAACTCAACCTCTTTCTCTTCAATTCTATATTCTATGAAATAGGTATTTAACAACAACTGTTTTTAAGATGAAAATACTCAGCACTGGGGCCGGAACACAGTAGGTTCTCAAAGCTCATCTCTCATTCCTTATACTTTCTAAATCATTCATTGATAATTTTAGAGGACTGAGTCTATCTAATAACTTTAATAATTGTCTCCACAACTGCAAACTATACCCTGTTGTTCCTTTATCAAAGCAGATGGGTGATTCTCTCTGCATGGCCCTCATTATAATGTAAACTGTAATCTTCATATTTCAGATATTTTCTTTGTTCTGCTGATAACACTGGAGTCCTTTCCAGGAGAGTGACTAATGCAACTCAATTCAATATGGAAACACTTCCACATTTTTTTTTTCATTTCCCTGATGAGACTTTTTTGTTTCCACCCCTTTTTACAAGCACCTCCAAGGGGCCTTCCTTAATGGAATCCCTGCAGATGTTCTGTTCTGTTGGGGACTCTTCTAAGCACTTCACAAATAACACAGGATTGGGTGAACAGCTCAACTTTTCCAGGTCGTTAAATATTGCTTAACTATTTTTCAAATGTGCTGGCATCAATAAAAAAAATCTTAAATGTGTTTGGGACTACACACTGGTTCCATTAATATTTTATACCTTGAATATTTTTAGGGACTCATTTATTCTGATGTCATCTGTCAGGTTTTCTCTAAGAGCTTTTTGATGTCCCAGAAGCTCCCCCAAGCTTTCACGGCAAAATTTCTGAATTTCTTCATCCTTTCTCACCGTTTCCCTAGCATAAGACACAATGGATGACCCCAGAAGCAGGAAGTCCAAGCTTGGAAATAAAAAAGAGAGCCTCACAGCAGGACTAGTTTATGGTAAAAAATTTAAGAATATTGTTGAGATCTTTGTACAGTGAACTGTAAATCTGTGCAACTTTCCAGGATGAGGAGATGGAATAAAAGGACTATTTCCCTGATAAGATCATCTTTACGTAGGGGTGTGCTTTTTTAATTCCAGCAAGGTTTTGGATCTTAGCCCAGAATACCCCACTTCTGAGAGGTCCCAGAACAAGCAAGTCTAGAAGATGGAATCATGGGGATATGATCGAAGCAATAATTTCAGGGGTTTCTGGAAGTAAGGTGAAGCCTCTCACCGCCCCTGAATCTCTGGCCTGTACCCCAGTTCTGTATGCACAAATAAATAAATCTTTAAAAAAATATATCTATAAATTATAATAATTTACATTTATATAAGATGGTCTATGTTGGATCTTCAAAAAGACTTTGGTATTATGATTCAGGTCATACAGAGCATCATATTCCTATTTTACAGATAAAGAACCTGAAGGTCAAAACCACAAAGGGGCTTTTCTAATGATTCAGAGCCACTAAGAGAACTGAGGCTCATAACTGCACAACCTGAGTCCTTTTGAAGATCTTTACATTACACTATCCTGTCTTTCCTCTGCAAAAGAGAAAACATTAACTGTAATGTAACTTTCCTATATGTGTTTTGTTTTGTTTTGTTTTGTTTGTAATGAGAATATTTAATGTGATAGTTACTCCCAACAAAACTTTAAGTTTACAATACAGTATTGTTAACAGGGTTGTATAATAGAGCTCTAGAATTTACTCATCTTGCATAACTGGTAGTTCCTATCCAGCGAACAGCTGCCTCTCTTTGCCCACTCTTCTCAGCAGCCATCATTCTATTCTCTGCTTCTATGTTTTTGAGTACTTCAGGGAATTCATTGCATGGAGTCATTGCATTTGTTCTTTTGTGACTAACTTCCGTTGATGCCCTAAGGCTCCTCACGCTGTCACTTATGGTAAGATGTTCTTTTTGTCAATTCTTCAATTGATTTTTTTCCATTCTCTATTTCATTACTTCTCTTCTTTTTATTATTTCATTCCTTATGTTAAATTTGAACTTACTGTATTCTTGTTCTAGTGCCTTACTTGAGATCTTTCTTCTCTTATAATGTAGTAATCATCACCTTCCCTCTCAACAATGATTTTGCTTCATTCCACAGGCTTGGCATGCTGCATTTTCATTTTTGTTTCTCTCAAGATATTTTCTAGCTTCCTCTTGATTTCAGCTTTAACCCATTGGTTGTTCAGGAGCGTGTGATTTAATTTTCCTCCTACTATTGAGTTCTAATTTCATCTCATTGTGGTCAGAAAGAATACATGATGTGATTTCAACCTTGAACTTGTAAAGCTTGTTTTGTGCTTTTTTAACTTTTGTAACAATTTGTTTTATATCGTTTGCATGACTGTGTATTCTCTGTAAAATTCCTACCACCATTTCACTCATGAACCATCTTCATGACACTTGTGCTCTTTTTCCCCATTTTGATCCTTTTCCCTCCCTCTTCCTCACAGAATGTCTCTTACTTATGTTTGTTTTATTATCATTTATTTTAAAGATTTATTTATTTATGCAGATAGAGCTGCTGTACAGGCTAGATGTGCAGGGGTGGTGAGAGGATTCACCAGAGACAGAGTGGGGAGCAGAACAGGTTGACTGATAAAGTACACTGCTGAGGGGAGCAGCGGGCGGGTCAGGAGAGGTCTACCATGCCATGTGGGTCACCTCCGGAGCTGGGGTTCAAACTCATGCTGAAGTGGCTTTAGCTTCTCAGTGCTGTGCTTTAACCTGCTGTGCCACCAGGGAGGGCCCTGTTTTATTATTATTATTGTGTTTTTTTTTTCTGACCCCTTACTTGGTTCCCTTATATTCCTACTAGAAGTGAAACCATTCAATATTTTTCTTTTTCTTTCTGACTTATTTCACTGAGCAGGATTCCTTCAAGTTCTATCCATGTTGCTCCAAATGACATGGGTTTATCATTTTTGACTACTAAATAGCATTAACTCATGTATATATCCCACAGCTTCTTAATCTAGTCATCTATTTTGGGGCATTGATTTGTTTCCATATCGTACCTATTATGAAGACAGCTGCAATAAACATAGGATTGAAGGTATCTTTTTTGAATTAATGTTTTGGTACCCTTTGGGTAGATTTCTAGGAGTGGAACTGCTGGGTCATATGGCAGCTCCATTTTTAATAGTTTGAGAAATCTCCACACAGCTTTCCATAGTGACAGGACCAGTTTGCATTCCCAACAGCATTTTGGAGAGTTCTTTTCTCCACATCCTCGCCAGTACTTGTTGGTGTCTGCTTTTTTAATGTGTGCCATTCTCACTGGTGTAAGAAGGGATTTCACTGTGGTTTTGATTTACATTTCCCTGACTATAAGTGATGTTGAACATTTTTTTCATATACCTGTTGGCCTTGTTTTGTGATTTTAATATGTGATCAATCTTGAAAAATATTCCATGTGTGCACTTGAGAAAAATGCAGTTCTGTTGCAGTGGGTGAAATATTCTCTAATGCCTATTAGTTGCAATTGGTTTATAGTGTTCTTCAAGTAAATTGTTGTTAGTTTTATTAGGATGTTAGGATGTTCTAGTCATTATTGAAAGTGGGCTATTAAAGTATCCTACTATTATTTTATTGTTGTTTATTTCTCCTCTCAGTTACAGCAATGCTTAAATTATGTATTTAGATGCTCTGATGTCAGATACACATATATTTATAATTAATATATCTTCCTAGTGAAGTGGTCCATTTATCATTATACAAAGTTCTTTGTTGTCTTTTGTGAACTTAAGTTGTTATCAGATTAAAAGAAGTTATGTAAGGTAGTTTATGTATGTCTCATAGTAATCACAAAAGAAATACTTGAAGATACACAAAAGAAAAAAATGATATTAATACCAAAAGCTAATGAAATGCATAAGAAGATAGAAAAATAGGGAACTATAAGAAAGACAGAAAACAATTAGCAAAATGGCAATAGCAAGACCTTGAGCAATAGCTACTTCAAATGTATGTGAATTAAGCTCCCCCAATCAAAAGAGAGTAGCTTAATGGATTAAAAAAATAAAAACAAGGTTCAAATAAAAGTTATGAGAGACTTACTTAGGTTTAAGGGAATACATAGGCTGAAAGTAAAAGAATAAAAAGTAAAGACACCCCATGCCAATGGTAACCAAAGAGAGAAAGTATAACTATACTAGTACCAGAATAAAACATTTTAAGTGAAAAACTATCATGGCTTCCTTGTTCATGCCTCCCTTGTGAGATTTGCAATATGCCGAGAAAAACAGAGTAGTTCAGTTGCTTCAGGTATACAAAAGCACTGGGAAATTTTTTACCTAATTTACTCATTCCAACGTGGATAGGTAAGAATTCTCTGTGCTCACATTTGTTACTTACTAAGCAGAATATTTCATCACAACCAACTGTACATTTGGTAGCCACAGGCTTAGGGATAAACCACTCCATATGGGTGTAGGGAGAAATAAAGTTACCATGAAGAGAGAAGTAAATCTTATGCATGGATCGAGGATTAAGGATAAAAGCAGGATGGGGCTGAACTTGATTTCTGTTCACATTGCTTTATAATAGGTAGAAGAACTAAAAGTTTAAAGGCTTCCATTTCAGGCCACATCAAAATGTTTGCAAATTCATAAAATCTATAAAAAGGCTCATAGAGATAGCCAGAGTGAACATTTTTGATACATGTCTTTGGAATTTGGGCATATTAGCTTTTATATTTTTCAATAAAATTAATAATATCACAGAGAAAATAAATCTGATACGGAGAGAGCCACACAATATTTATACTAAAAAGAGATCAGTGTAATATAAGCACACAGTAGGCAGTACCGAGTTAAAACAAAACTGAAGTGAATTGCAAGATGCTCTCTCCATGAAAATACCGCTGCTGTTGGAAGGTCTGCCTGTTCATTTCTGGAGCATCACAGTCATTTTTATACCAGAACTGCATACAAACACATACCACGTACTCCATTAGGAGAACACAAGCTGTGTGTGAGTGTGTGAGTTAGAGTTTATTTCGGCAACAAGCAGAACATCAAAATAGCTTCACAGCCCATTGCAGCATGAGCTTCAGCTGGAAAATAAAGGACAGACAGGCAGGAATGTGAACAGAAAGAGGAAAAAACACATCCAGAGAACAGAGAGCATAAAAGAAAGGAAGGACCCCTGGGTGAGCAAGAGGATGGATGGAGGGAGACAGAGATGAGACTCCCTATGTTTCTACATCTGAGCAATGACAGAGGTTGCTGAGGAAAGCAAGCAACTCAGGCCTTCCCTGGTGGTGCAATGGGTTGGGATGCAGCACTGCAAGCTCGCTGCAGCTGCTTCAGTGAAAGTTTAATCCCTGCCCCAGAGCTGACCCACATGGCGCGGCAGACTTCTCCTGTCTCTCCTGTCTCGCCCGCTGCTCCCCTCAGAGGTGTACTTCATCCACTTGTCTGTTCTGCTCCCCACTGTCTCTGGTGAAGCCTCCCACCCCACCCCCCGCACCACTGGCCTGTACCCCAGTTCGGTATGCACAAATATATCTTTTTTTAAAGATTTAATTTTATTTATGCATACAGAGCTGGGGTACAAGTCAGAGGTGCAGGGGCAGTGAGAGGCTTCACCAGAGACAGAGTGGGGAACAGAACAGGGAGATCAACGAAGTACACTACTGAGGGGAGCAGCGGGTGGGTCAGGAGAGGTCTGCCACCACGCTATGTGGGTCACCTCTGGTGCTGGGAATCGAACTCCCACTGAAACAGCTGTGACCAGCTTGCAGTGATGCATCCTAGCCTGTTACGCCACCAGGGAGGGCCCATAAATGAATAAATCTTTAAAAAAGAAAGAAAGCAACTCTAATTCATAATCAAAATCATAATTTACAGTGCTCGTGTTTGAAAGTGATTAATGGAAATTTGCTAAAAAGCTGATGAAACTGCTTTTTCCTCGAAGTGGAAAGTCCAAGAAGGAAAAAATTCCATACGGGTGCTGCACAACCCCACCCATCAAAGCATGAGAGAGGCTGGTGGGTAGCTGAAACAGAACCAACAGTCATCAGCTCAGGCTGGGGTATCTCTCAGACAAACTTGGGTCTAAATGACTGCGGTGTAGCCTCAGGCACATTTCACCCATCTTGCAGAGTGCCCTAGCACTAAAGCAAAACTAAAATGTCCTCCTCATAGAACTGATGCCAGAATTAAAGGAGATCTTGCAGCAAAAGACACTTAATAAAGAATAAGGCAAATCCTGAAACAATTGGGAAAATATCTCAGAGCCTTCTGCAGAGATAAAGAGGAAACTAGTCTAATTCATGTAGTTTTCTGGGCTTTGAAAAGCTCTCTGATGACTAGTGCTTACAACAGTCTTGTAAAGTGGAAGATCTGGAGGAAGATTCGGGATCTCTATTAATGTGATGATTATGAGCAAAGGTTTTAAGCTGGGCTGCACCTGAGATTTCTTAGCTGAAAAGCCTTGAGCATTCCTTCACCTGTTTCATCTCTTCATCCATGAAATTAGGAATAGTAGTTCCCATCTCATAAGATTATCGAGGAGATTGCCTGAATTAAACCTACATAGCTCAGATGGTGCATGAAATATTAACTATAGCTCATTACTGTTGTCTTTCTCACTCATGCAATCCAATAAAACTCTGAGTCCCAGACTTAGGAATTTGACTAGGGATTCTCAAGGAGAATGTGGGGATCTGGGCTCAAACCAAGGACATTAGACTTCAAACTCAAGAGTCTTTCTACCTGCAAAAGAGTCTCCCAAGAAACTCCATGATTCACTTGTGGATAGGACATTCAACCACAGCAGCACCTGGAGGTGCTCCAGGTGACTGAAAAGGAGATAAGAAAATCCTCTGAGGAATCCAAAAAGAGGAAACAGAAACCTTTGAAGGCATTAAAGATTGAGGTGAGAATGGTCAGCGGGACTTACATGGGGTGTTTCCTACCTGGACCTTCCCCAACCCCTGCCAACTTTTCTTTACTCTTCACCAGCCTAAGCACTATGAATCCTTTAGCTACATCAGCCAGGGTCTCCAAAGAAACAGCAGTGAAATTAGTGAGCTTAGTCTTTTTTTTTTTTTTTTTTTTGCTTTTCCTTTCTGCTCTCCCTCCATCCCTTCCTTTCTGCATGTAATTAGCTCATGCAGTTCTAGGAATGGTAAAGTCATAATCCATACAGTAGACTGATAACCTGGAAACTCAATAAAGGCTGGATGTTGT
>NW_004567107.1:10370557-10445287 GCF_000260355.1 Condylura cristata | reverse complement strand
GGGTGTTTCCTACCTGGACCTTCCCCAACCCCTGCCAACTTTTCTTTACTCTTCACCAGCCTAAGCACTATGAATCCTTTACTTCTAGTCATAATGAGCTACTAAAAGTTCCCAGAAAGCACCATGTTTTACTTTTTTTTTTTTTTTTTTTTTTTTGCTTTCCTTTCTGCTCTCCCTCCATCCCTTCCTTTCTGCATGTAATTAGCTCATGCAGTTCTAGGAATGGTAAAGTCATAATCCATACAGTAGACTGATAACCTGGAAACTCAATAAAGGCTGGATGTTGTAGTCCTGAAGAATTCCCTTTTTTGAGGGGGAGGGGGGATTTCATTTTCACACTTAAAGTCTTCACCTGATTAGACAAGGCCCACCTAGTTATTCAAAGGCTATCTCTTTAAAGTTGAACGATGACAGATGTTAACCACACCTCCAAAATATCTTCACAGCAATGCCTAGATTAGTGTTTGATTAAATAACTGGATCTTAAACCCTAGTAAAGTCAACACATTAAATTAAGTGCTACAAACATCAACTCACTATTCCTTCCTTGAACACACCTCCTCCGGTGCCTCAGATCAAGTCCAGACCTCCTATTGTACTGTGCTGGCAGCTGTATTCTCCTTTAAGAGAGTCATTAAAGTAATAACTTGAGGCCCTCTCTGGTGGCATAGCAGGTTAAAGCACAGCACTAAGAAGCTTAAGCCACTTCCACATGAGTTCCATCCCCACCTACCCCGGAGGTGATCCACATGGCGAGGCAGACCTCTCCTGACTCGCCCGCTGCTCCCCTCAGCAGTGTACTTCCTCATCTGCCTGTTCTGCTCCCTGCTCTATCTCTGGTGAATCCTCTCACCCATCACATCTCTGGCCTGTACCCCAGTTCTGTATGAGTAAATAAATAAATCTTAAAATAATAATAATAATAACTTGAAAGAGTATTTGCTTTAGATATAAGCACCACTGTGGCAGGACCATTTCTGTCTTAGGACTCACGGAACCCAGGGCAGCCTCTGGCTCACAGTACTGATTCCCTTCTAGTTGAATGTATGCAAGTTCACCTTCCTGGAGAATTGCTCTCTAGGGGTGCAATGATGACAACAGAGCAACAGAAGCATGGGCCCTGTCATTCTAAAATCTATTTTTAACCTGCTCATCACTTTCCAAAATTTTTGTAAAACAGATAGAGAGAAATCTCTTTTTTATTCTTAGAAAGAAAGAAAAAACTTGAGAAAATGCTAGCCAGTTGTTTTCTTCCCTGCATGAATGGGAAGTTTGGCCTTTAGGGAGTTATCAGAGCGTGATAAGAGGGGTGGTGTCAAAGTCTAGAGAGAAATGTTCAGACCAGTTTTTTTCTTCTTCTTCTTTTTTTTTCTCTGCACTTGGATAACTCTCTTCCTATATTTATTGCCTGATTGGTTCCTTTGTTCCTTGAACATTTTTAGATCATCTGTTCGGAGCGCGTCCCCTTGTTATCAATGTCAGCTGGGCCTGAGTCAGGATTTAGTGTATGTCTGGAAAAGTCTCTCCCAGCTTCATGTGGGAAATGGCTGGGCTGCGTTTGGGATGATGAATCTCCATTCTTCGGGGAGCACAATTCATAGGTGTGAAGAAATCTCACCCGGTAAAATGAGGAAGAATCATGACACTGAAAGTGAATATGGGTGAAAGAACATTTATCAAAGAGCTAGCCCAATTTTACAGACTTGCTAATTGATTTGGGAGACAGTGGGAGGGACCTGTCTTTATTTGGAAATCTCCTAAGACTTAGAAGACAGGATACTTGAATATTAGCTGATGTTAATGCACTTTATGAAAGAGAATAATGGGGGGCACTCTCTAGATACTACAGGGGTTAGGAGATGGACAGCAGAGGAAGGCGATACATGTTGCAGGAGAGGGGGAGCTATGGATGTCCCTTCAGGTCTTAGCAGTATCTACCTAATCACAAGTACCGAGAGTGAGGAGCAGTTGTGATTATTGCAAAAACCAAAACAACAGCTCAGCCTCATGCGAGGGTAGATGTGATGCTGAAGAGTCAGTTCACAGCAGTGCGGGACTCTAAGCTCCAGGTGGCGCTAGGGATGCAAGTGCTCCAGGAATATTCAGATGTCTTGGGAACGGCTTTGGGTATCCACGGGCTTCAGAATGAACAAGTTCTAGCTAGCTTTGTCTGAATCTCAGAGCAGTTGACAACCAGCTAACAAACAGGATAATGTATTTGCTTAATTTAATAACACCATAACCACTCTACACAATCTATTATTCTCCTTCCTAGTGTTGATGATGTGGGAAAAGGCCATGTGGAGCTCAAATCACACAGTTGGCCCAAGGCCAAAACTTAGGCTTCCTGGCCACTAATTCCAACATAAAGATAACTTAAGAACCATGTTCTGGCTTAGGTGCTTTTCATACATTACTCAATATCTATTGTCTATACAGGAAACTAGGTGATGGAGGGATGTTCGTAGGTGGCTTTCTCAGAGTCGTGCTGCTATAAAGTAATAAATTCATATGTCTGCAATCTCTGATTGTGGGCATGAGCTTGACCCCAAAGATGGCCACTTTGCCTGCCTTCCTGTTCTTTCACCTCCAACTAATTCTGTGGTTTGCTCCTTTCCCATATGAAACAGCTTCCCTGTTTTCCCCTACTTAGCTATTATCTCCTTGAAGCCAGTTATCAGTTTATAGCTCGCGTTGCTGCCAGCTGCTCCATATATTATTACACGTTCATCTCTCACATCCCCTTGCACACAGATACGATATGCATCCAGTTTATGAGAAGCCAAACCAATGACTTGTGCTTTGTATTTCAAAAATATTTGCATTAGGGACTCCAAAACTCCAACCAGAGGAAAATAAATTGGCAACTAAAAATACCTTGGGCAGGAGGTCAATAGCTTCCAGAAGATACTAGATGGTACAGTTCGAAGCTTTTATTAGAATCTCATCCATTCATTCACTGATTTATTCATTCAACATTTTTTTATTGAGCATCTGCTATAATGGGAGAAGATGGATGAGATACAGAACTGAGAAGGACACCTTCCCTTCTCTGTAAGTGTTTGTACTTTCCCAGAGAAGGTAGAGATCAGTCTAAAAAGTATAATTTTATAAGAGGGCTTCTTAAAAAAGCAGGCTGCCTCAAGTGGTGGTGAGGTAAACAAAAGTATTCAATGAGTCAAAACAACTCCTTGTAAAGGGTGATATTTAAGGACGATATTGAAAAAGATGAAATTCAAGCATCAGATGTCTGTTTTGATCAAAGTAACTTCAGCTGCCCGGGAAGTGTTGAGATTCTATGGAAACAAAGCTCAACTAGTCAACGCTGTAATAACTGCATCTGTCTGACTTACTATGGATCATGGAAGAGTCAAATGTGTAAAAAACAGGAGGTTTTCAGGGTCTGGGGTGAAGGGTGGGACCGGGAACAAAGGGTTTGTTAATGTAAAGCCAACACACTGCTTCCAGGCCCCTTGGCTTCCCAAGTTTCTTAACTTTTTAAGGGTTTTAGTCTGCTAGTCTCCAAGAAAGGGTTAGTTATGGCTTCCCTGCCTATTTCTCCCTGGCTGCTGTGAGGATCAAATGACGTGAACAAAGGAGTTTGTAAACTAAAAAGCATTATGCAAATCTAATGTCAAATTAGGAATTAAGTGCAGAGGGACCAAACATAAATGGTGAGATTCCAGGCAGCAACAGATTCAGATGTAGTTTTCAGTTGGGAACTTAGACATTCAAACCACACCACATAACCACTTAGAACTTTATTCTTGAATTAACGGAACTCCTGGTGTAAGGCCCTTCTGTCCTTGATAGCTTTGGGCAAGATCATTCAACTCCTTCCTACCAGCATAAATGAATGGTAATTATTGGTCTTTTCAAAACCTATTTGTTATCCTGTCATATAAAAATAAATATTTGCCTATCCACTGAGATCAAACAGGAAGATTCCCCATTGCTTTGATTTTCTACATACCTTGAGAAACTAAGTGAGAAGGACAGATGGGAAAATAGATATATTTTGATATATGCACAGATATAATACGAATAAGACAGATACAGGGTCTCAATGCAGGGACGCCATTATGACATTTCTAACTTCAATTTAGCCAGTGTCCAATGAGTGCTTACTTGGAACAGACCCTCAGCAATTATTGGGACACACAAATGAATAAGACACAGATTTTGCCCTCTCAAAGTCCACATTCTGATGCATATTCTTTGAAGTGATCAACAATAATTAGATGGATGTGAATCAAGACAACTACTTGAACCTCGAGCTGATGCTAGTTTATTGGTTGGCCTCTACTAAGACATCCTAACATTTGGTGCCCATCTGTTGTCAGCATTATATGGACATATTTGCCCTTAACCAATCAGCCACTGGAAACTATTTTTAAAAATTCAATCTTATAGTTGTTACGATAAGTTTTATGTTGTATTCTCACCAACTGTTTTTGTTATTCTGTCTTCCCCCTTTCTCTCTCTTGTTCTCTCTCTCTCTCTCACACACACACACACACACACACACACACACACACACACACACACACACTGAAAGGCCCTAAGCCTGGCAATTGACTTATATGGTGATTGAGACAGGGGTGTAGCAGTGAAGGGCAAGGGGAAGTGAGCTATATGCAGGAATCTGTAGATTTTCTGCCCACTGCTGACTTACTATGTATACCCCCACTTCCCATATCTTACCAGAACCCACACTGCAAGCTGCATGGGAAGCTGGCACCATCTCTGCCACAGTCATTACATCCTCACCAGGATCAGCAGATCAAAGAACATGATTCTCCTTACCCATGATTAGTTAACCAGTAGGCATGTGGCCTGATACTAGTCATCAACAGATGAGAAGGGTGCTCTTCTCTGAACTCCTAGACAAGGCTATTTTATTTCTAGTAAAGAAAGAAAAAGAGGGCATATTTATGCCTCTGGACAGGCCATGTCTGAAAGTAACACAAGGAATAGCTACAGCATCTTAACAGTATGAAAAAGAAGCCAGTAACTGGAATGTGGAGTATCAGAGAGCAGTGGTCCAGGATCACCTACAACCTCCACAGCCTGTGAACTACTCACTATGTGATGCAATATGTGTTCTTTAACCTCAGGTTATCTTTGTGTGTACTCTCTGTCGCTTGCAGTTGAAATAATTCTAGCCAATATATTTGTCACACACTCATAACGTGTTTGCTCCTTGCCATCACACTGAACTCTCACTACCAAAAGCAACACATGCAGAAGCATCCCAGTGGTTTCATGGCAAGCCTACTAAAGATCAACACAAGGAGATTATTTGAGATGTTGTAAGTGTAATATGTTCCGCTTGTGATAGTGTATACAAGAATCTATACTTGTGGTAATGCTCATGGGGTGATATAACAACAACAAAACAAGTGGTTACTCTGCATTAAAAAAAAAAAAATATATATATATATATATATATATATATATATCGGGCCCTCCCTGGTGGTGCAGCAGGTTAAAGCACAGCACTAAGAAGCTTAAGCCACTTCCACATGAGTTCAATCCCCGCCTGCCCCGGAGGTGATCCAACATGGCATGGCAGACCTCTCATGACCCGCCCGCTGCTCCCCTCAGCAGTGGACTTCGTCGATCTGCCTGTTCTGTTCCCCACTCTGTCTCTGGTGAATCCTCCCACCTACCATATCTCTGACCTGTACCCCAGTTCTATATGAGTAAATAAATAAATCTTTAAAAAAAAAATCTCCCTCAAGGGTGGAGCTTGGATCCAGACCCATATTTGGTCACAGTGTGGATCACAGAAACCACACTATTCTCAGTGTTTGTATAATCCAGCATAAATGGTTCCACACTTAGAGTCAGGAGACTCAAGTTTAAATCCTTCTCTGCCACTTGATAGCTATCTGATCTTATATACTTTGTTTTACTCAAATAAGTTTGTTTTCTCACCTGCCAAATGCAAATGACAATCATCTCTGCCCATCCTATGACTTTTGGAAGGACTCAAACAAGAAAATAACGTAGGTAACATTTTTCAAAATGCAGCAAAAAGTGCAAATATTTGCCATCACTATTGTGTGAAAATACCTACTATTCCAATAACAGGCTGAGATCTCAATAACAGGGTGAAATCTGTTAGGCCAAGCATAGCACACTCACAGTGATCATTATCACCACTTGCAACCTGCACCTGAAGGGTAGGCACCTACCCATTCATGTCTCTTTCTCCTAGGGCTCTAATTTATGGCTCTACCATCCCACTCAATCCTCTACTCTGGGGCAATCAAAGTGTTAGTCCCTGGGTTAGAACTTGCTAACAACTGCTACATTATACTTTCAAACCCTTCCAGTGTTCATCACCATCCTACCCCAATCTACTTTCTCATTTCTTTTCAGTAACAGAAACCCAGCTTCTCAGTTTGGAACACTGACATCCAGGAATGAAAGCTTACGTGTAGTAGACTCCCTTGCAGCTACTTGTAACCATCCAATCAAGTTTTGGTCAATGAGATGCAAGAGTTTTATTGGAAACTTCCAGAATTTTCTCCTAAGGAGCACTGACTCATCTTGCAGGCTGCCCTTCGAGCCCTTCTGCCTTTTCAGTTTTTACAACTTGCTTTATGAATGTAATGCTTGAAGATCAAGACATGATACATAATCACGGCACTGACTAAGGATGAAATTAGTACCCTCAGATTACAAAGTAAAAGAATGGAAGTCTGCATCCTGGATAACAGTTTGGAGCCATTCTATTAGTCATGAAAACCACTTATCCCCAGACTTCATTACATGAAAGAAAATAACTAATCTCAATTTAAGCACTACTTTCTCATGGCTAAACCCAATTCCTGACACATACATAACCCTATTTAGCCACTTTTCCTTGGAGAATTGACAACTTAAAAAAAATTTTAAGAACATACTACCAGTGTTTTCACTAAGGCACTAGTACATAGATTATTGTTCTGAAATATTTTAAAGGTGCTATGAACAAAACTCTGCATAGTGGTTTTACATCAGCCTTCGAATATTTAATCATCTCAGCATTCCACTCTATAGAATCTAAATAGGAATACCAATACCTACAGATATTGATAGATAGGTGTCATAGTATTACTGTTTAATACCAATCACATGCCAGTCATTTTACTAATTAAATCTAGTTATACAAACACAGCAAGATACATATTATTACCCCATTTGATAATGGCAATGAGATTGAGTAAGGTAAACAATCCATTTTCAAACTGATGATAAAGGACAGCTTTAGGATTCCGTGCAAATGTGTCCTGTTCCAAAGACTATATCCTTTTCCTGGATCATAGAAAATAAGTTAATAAAACCTTGATTTGACAACTAGCAACGAATCTCAGTAAGTGATGAGGGAACATGCAACAATTGTAGATCTGAATACCATTAGTAGGTGCAGGTTTCTTGGAACAACTTTGCATACTTGATGATTTTCAAATGCTAGATTTGAAGAACATGAAAGCATGAGCCATGGCTTTTGGGAACAAATGGTTAGTGGTCTGCATTATTTCAGTGACAAAGTTTTGAGCAGGCAAAGCTAACAATAAAACTTGTTCTCATGAGTTTGTCATGGTCAGTCCCTGACTCCTCCTTACAAATGCTGCCTCAGCTTCTCCCCTTCATGAGCGTACCCTGATGGTCATTCAATTAAAATGTTTTCCTATCATATTGATTTTATGAAAGGCATTCCAGGTGATTTTGGTATTCACTAACATTCCATGGATTGCTTATAGCTTGCATGCTAAAACTATTTCATCAGCACTTTGGGGGAAAATAGTTAAGGCCATTTCTTTAGATTGTTGCCTGGGCATTTTGAAAATCATCAATTACAGAGACCCAGGGACTATAATGGAGATAACAACCTTATTATTTATTCTGTGCTCACTCTGGTCCACGTACTTTTCATGGGTTAGTGCATGTAATCCTCAACACTATAAATTAAAGGATGTTGTTATCAACCATTGACAAATGGGGAAAGCAATATATGAAGAGGCTGAACGACTTGTGAGAAGAAGAGTCAGGTGTAAGATTTGCTCCCAAAGAGTGGTCTTTAAAAGAGATCTTGAATGCTAAGCAAACATAATTATTTAAGGCAAAGTTTATCAATTACCCTCAAATCCTACTGACTTAATATATAAAAAAAATAATTTATTGTTCATGTTTCTTATATCCAAAATGGCTGACCAATATTCAAGCTTCTTCCGCTGAATGACTCCAAATCTTCCAACACCTGAGAGGCCCCTTGGTATCACCCACTTTCTGTACATGGGCAGGGAAGAGAGAAACCTATTAAAAGTTTGTAGAGAAGATATTAGGGCCTTGAATATATATATATTACTTGTAATTAAATTCTATTGCCTAAAAGTCAGTCAACCAAATGCAAAGAGTCTGGAAATTGTAGTCTTTCAGAATAAAAGAAAAAGGGTGTGGTGAACCATGACACTCTCTATTATGGTAGATGTTGATGTAGAGATGGAAAAGGAGAAAGATGAGGAAATACCAAATAAGGGAGAAACTTGAGGAAAAACATGGTATTCTGAAAAATAATAGTTAAATTGGGGAATCATAAATTTTATATGGCAGAAGCCCAAGTTGGTGGTTTGAGCTTTGAAGGGACAGATAATTCAGGGACTTGCAACATAGAAAAGGAATCTGGAGTTTATCATATAGCTAAAAGAGGTCTCTTGTAGGATTTTTTTTAAAGATTTATTTATTTATGCATACAGAACTGGGGTACAAGCCAGAGGAGCAGGGATAGTGAAAGGATTCACCAAAGCCAGAGCAGGGAGCAGAACAGGCAGATCGACAAAGTACACTGCTGAGGGGAGCCACTCAAGAGAGGTCTGCTACACCCTGTGGGTCACCTCCAGAGCGGGAATCCAATTCGCACTGAAGCGGCTGCAGCCAGCTTGCAGTGCTGCATCCTAATCCGTTGTGCTACCAGGGATAGCCCAATTGTAGGAATTTTAACTAATGGAAAATATGATTATATTTGGAATTTAGAAAGATCACCCTGTGACCAGCATAGCTGGTGGTTAGAAAGAACAAGACAAGAGGTCAAGAGTTTAGCTGGGGTAGATTGAATCATAGATATAAGATGTCATAAGGATGGCTGCAATGAGGTCAGAAAGAAGAAGACAAATGATAAGGATTAGATTAATGAGGTAGAAATAGAAAATTATAGAATTTGACAAGTGATCACATTTTCCTTATTACCCAATTCAGTTTTGCAAGGAGGTAATTATTATCTCTGCTTTATAGAGGAAGAAAAACTGGCCTCAGGGTAGTTGAAGGACTTGCCAAGGTCACACAATTACTTAGTGTCTGGATCTTCTGAGATTCAGCCTCACCATATCCACCTCTACAACTCACACACATCCTTCCGGTTTGCCTTCTACAAACCTCCGCCATGCCTCACCTGCAAGAGCCATTTGTATGTTTCTGAACACTTATTTGCCCCTCTGGAGCTTCCATTTGCCAGGGGGAAATGCTGTCAATTTTTATAATATCCTCTTCTAGCACCTTTCTTAGTTTCTTCAGCCTTTGGTAACACTCATTTAGAAGTATTTCAAAGAACCCAGACCCACTTAGGTTAAGGAGTCTCTCCCTGAAACCAACACCTCAGCTGTGAAGTCACACACTAGACAGAAGCTATTCTACTTTTTTCCAACTCATCAAAAAACATAAAACCCAAAGAGCGCACACATGCTTCCTAAAGTACTTTACGTTATTTTGTTTATTCTACTGTCTAATGGTGGAAGTGACCACTCTCATAAAACTTGATGAACACTGTTGCAAAATATTGCTAATGCGGTGCTTGAATTAGCCTGATCCTGCTTGTAGATAAGATGCAGAGTTGCATAAATGGGTTCTTTTTTGTCTGTGGGATCTAAATTCTTTTTTACATATCGGCTGTTTACTGACTGGGAAATTCTTGAAACAAGTTAGTAGTAACAGACTCTGACAAATGGTTCTGGAAAAAAAAAAAAAAGAGCATATATAACTTAGATCCCAGCTCATGAAATCCCCAACATTAAAAACCCATTCCTCCTGTTTTTCTATTATCAATGAGTGGTATCTATCAATTTTCACTGAGTTGTCAGGTCACAAAACTGGGACTCATATTTAATTCATCTCTCTTGCTCATCTCTCACATTTAATTCATCATCAAATTGATTCAACTTCCAAGCTGATTCAACTTCCTTTAAAAAAAAAAAAAAAACCTCAAAGCCAAAGAGATTTTTATCCCCACAGCTACTTCCCTGGCAACATGACACAATCATTTCTTCAATGACTCAATGACTGAAGCAAATTCCTAATTAGGCTTCTTAAGCTTTCCCTTGCCTTAGCCTCTTCTCCCCTCTGCAGCCAGAATGCAGAGCTGCCAACCTGCTCTATAATGCCAGTCTGGTCTCATCAACCACCTCCTTAAAACATGAAGGTGCCCAAATGGGTGATTTGGTGATGGGAAACCCAAGGGGATTGCAACTGAGATGGAAAAATGCACAAACACATGTAAAAATAAACTAATATAATAATAATAATGATAATAATAAAACCACAACACTAAGGCGCCCCTCCCCCACCCCTGCAGTCTGCAGATATGCCCAGACAGGGCCTGCAATTCACTCTATTATTTGCTCAGTGATGATAGCTCCAACCACCTCCTCTCACCTCCTCCCTCACATGCTCTACTCCAGCCATACAGACACCTTCATTCCCCAAATGCAGCTTGTTTTTTCTCACAGCCAAGATTTTTCACATGTTGCTCCTTCTAGCTGCAACACTTCCACTTACCTTTGTTTTCTTGCTAACTCCTATTTATTCTTCAGTTCTCAGTTTAGCTCTCATTTCCTCCATCAATCCCTTTCTGACCTCCAAAACTGAGTTTGAATTCTAGCACCTTCTCCTTCTTCTAATTACTTACTCATTGTCATGCCCGGTACCTAAAATTATTTTCTAACACAATGTTGTTCCACCAGAAATATTTGTTGAATGGTTTCAGTTACTTTAAAACAGAAACAAACAAGTTTGCACTTTCCTGGAAAAGTAAGAGACACATCCAAAAAAGAGACTTTGTCGGTCCTTAGGATTGAAGTGTGTGTTAATGGAAAAACTCTCCAAGGGATAAAATGGCCCCCAGTAAAGATAGTAACTTAAAAATAACGGAAGACTGTGGGACCCTCAGGTAAGAAGCCCTCATGGGGGCTATTCTCTGGCAGGGCTGCTGTAGTTCCTGCCCCATGCACAGAGGGCGGTGGGTGTCGGATTAAAACGGTCAGTATTTCAGCAAGCATTTGATATATTTGGTTCCTTCATTTATTCTCTCATTGGAAATGTCTCAAAATGATGCTGGGTACCAACTAGGTCCCAGAGACTGTGCTAGGAACACTGAATTCTAGAGAAGATAAATACTTGTTACATATGAGTTGGATAGTAAGAGTCACAATGGAGAAATGTGTACAAAATCTCTCCCCAACACAACGTGCGAGTCACAAATTCCCTCTGGACACATCAGGGCCACCTCCTGTCCTCACCTTCACTGTCACTTCTGCCCTGAAGCCAATGTGGCCTTTCTCGATGATGGTTTTTGGAGGCAGCTTGGTTCTGTTAGAGTCTGGAGTACACTTTTAAATGTGAACTTGACCACATGGAATAGATAAGCTTTCCGATTCTCAATTGCTTAGAGGATAAAAACTGCCGAAGAAAGGAATTCATACCAAGATTCTAAAATGGGGTTTAACTACTTATTCTTGTGTCACTATAATACGGTTATTTGCTCTCTCTGAGTCTCAGATTTTCTGCCTGTTAAATTGAGAAACAGCCATTCACAAATAATAAATGTTAATGTTGAAAGCTCTTTAAAGCCCTTTCATTCAATATCTGCAAAAATACACTCCACAAACTATCAAAGGATGTCAATGGGTTTTGCTCAGAAGCAGAGTCCTTAAAATATATACATCTTGGCAGCAACAGCTTAAAGTTTAACAGGTTTCCTAATTTCAGAGCTTTGCAGAGACTTTAAAGTAATGGAGGGCTCTGTGCATCCCTCAGTGGTGGGTTTGGTTCCCAACTTTATCCAAACAAACTGATCTCACGCCCTTTTGTCAAGAAGTACCTGATGGGACCAGTGTTTAATGGGACACATTGCATCTAGTCTGATTCCTATACTCCAGGGAAGGAAAAGGGGATCAGCGCAAGGAAGGATTTTCCCAAGGTCACCTAGCTAGTGTCTGGCTAAGTCTCAGCTACACTGGCATTGTTCTGCTCTGTGGTCTGCTATTACCCGTTAATTAAGAAGGCTCTCTCCCAAGGCTCCTGCTTTTGGAGAGGCCCTAATGAGATGTGAGGGTGGGATTAACATAGTCTATCTGTGTGATTATCTCTACTATTAAAAATGTCCCAGTAAAAGATGTTTCTAGAAGAGAATGCTGGGAGAACCTTCCTTTCAATCAGCATTATTACATGGCCACCATCTAGACAGATGTGTCTGGGTGTATGAGTAACGGGCCAGTCTTCACCTTCCAGCACTGACAGACACGTGTCAGGAAAAGAAGCAACTTTCAATCTGTTGTGTGATGTCAGTTTAGTTAATCTTCTCACGCTTCCAATTCTTTTCTGGTCAAAACTTCCACTTGACTGTTTTCAAAGGAATTGGCTAATAACTCAAAACACTTGCAAAAGCAGAACCTGCACTAATGCTAAACAGTATTACTGTGATCTGCTAGTTAATATGGCATTAGAAGTGAGATGCAGCACTTTTTGGTTCAGGAAACTCACTCTGAACCAGCACATCTAATAAACTGGAGGATGAGATGGTCCACAAATTAAAAAGCGGCATTTGAAATCTAATCAGATATTCTCTCAATTTACTCACCACCCCTGCGGTGCAATCCAACTTTATTAGGATTTTATTCTGTATTCTCTTTTAAAGTGACATTTACATTAATTTACAATACCAACACAAAATTCTATTAAAGAGGAAAGAACTTTTATAACTTTATTATTTTTCCCTGGTTACTGTCCCTAGGTTTTCAACCCACTGATATGGAATCTTTTGTTTTATTTCATGTCTCAGAGAGGAACTGTGAAGTCTCTTCAAGGCTGTTTCCCGCTGGGTTGTTAAACACAGTGGGGACACCAACGTGGAGGGTATGGACTGTAATTGGCTGGAAGGGCCAGGAAGTTGAACTTTCTCATTCTTGCTCAGTCTCCTTTTATCCTGGGTGTCTTACAAGTTTATAATCATCCTCTAGTTTGACTCTGACTTCAAAGGAACAATGAGAACTTAGCTATGAGGAAGTGGAAATGCTGGGTCAGCTCCACCTCCTAACTTCAATGACCTCATTTTCCATTTTTCTAGAAATGGAAATTGCCACTCTCCCCATCTCTGACCTGATGGCTCCTCCATCTCTTAGGCCATCTGGGCTTCCAGAGACAAAGTGTGGCCTATGAAAAATGAAAGAAACTGCGCTTTCCATGTGAGGCGACTGAAGCCCAGAGAGAAAGACCTTCAGTTGGCTCTTCTTCTCCACTGTGTGAAACGCTGGAATTCTTTCAAGAGCAGAAATCATCCCAGGTAATAATTTTTTAACCAGGATGCAAATCAAATCTACCTACTGATCCATGCCTACATGATCAGTCTCCTGAAACCCTTTCTGCATCTTCTCCAATTTGTTTAATTTCTAATTAACACAGACAGTGAGTTACACATGGCCTCCATGTTTACTTCTCTGTGTGGTTTCTGTAACAGCTGCATTGTTTATCAGTTCAATATGTTTAAGACAGATGCTAGTTCTGTGGATAGATCAGTCAGTCCTTTTTTTAAAATCTACTCTAGCTATTCTAAAAACAACCCATTCCAATGCCAAGCCAGCCTTGCCCTTGACACTGAACTTTCATGTTCTAAAAGATGAAATCAGTGGTGAGAGAGCATCTTCCATATAACCTGTTCATTTCCCCTCCTTAAATATATGAAAACAATTATTTTCAAATATACCCAATGATCTATAGGATAAAAGCATCCCTTTAAGATCAATTATGCAACTGTCCTATGTCTGGTAGAATACTGGAGGCAGGAGATGCAAAGACAAATGGCACAGACTCTGACCTTGGGTGACTCTTGCCCTGATGTACAAAAGCAGCCTCTGAGCAGACAAGCACCACATGACAAGTGGCACTAGATGAATGGCAGAGAGAAAAGGTCCAAGTCTCTCTGAGAAGCCAGAAGCTGCTTCCTTTTTAAAAAAGATTTATTTATTTATGCATACAGAACTGGGGTACAGACCAGAGGTGTAGGGGGTGAGAGGATTCACCAGAGGCAGAGTGGAGAGCAGAACAGGAAGACTGATTGAAATGGACTGCTGAGAGGAGCAGCAGGCAGGTCACAAGAAGTCTGCTGTGCCAGGTGGGTCAGCTCCCTGGCCAGGGATCGAACTGGTGATGCAGTGACTGTGGATAGTTTCACAGCACTGCACTTTAACCCGCTGTACCACCAGGGAGGACCCAGAAACTGCTTCCTAAGAAAGATGACCATTCAGAGAACTCTAATGGATATTAAAACAAGAAAGAACTTCATGAGAAACCCCAGTTTGGCTATCTGTCCTCTAAACAGTTGGAAAACATGATCCCATTTTACAGACAAGGAACGTGAACCTGACAAAGGTCACCTTGCTGGGGATGTAATTTATATTAAGTTCCCCAGATTCTCCTGTTCTTGCTTAGGCAGGAGAGCCAACACCTTCCAAATGTGCCAACAAGGTAAACAAAAGGAAACAAAAAAAAAGAAAAAAGAAACCTTCCAGGACCTAAGATTTATTGAGATCATAAGTAACCCTTGCTCAGTAAAAGAATCCACCACCCCTCCCAATTGCATTCCCATCAACAGCCAGAAATTGTTGCAATCTAATGCATTTATATGTTTTGGTTTTCTTAATTTATTTCAGGCACCTCATTTTCCTGGAACAAGTGCTTTTATTTATGACACAGCAGCAAACACTTTACATTTATAGAGGTTATGAATTTTAGTAATGGTTTTGGTGGCAATTTAATCTGTCCTAACTATGAGGCATTTTACAATGACAATTAAATTATTATTAAAAAATAAACCTCAAATGACATCCTTATCACTTATCAACATATCAAAAGTTTCACTGAGTTGCATTCTGGGTTGGTCATAAATATCCCAATGTAGTCTTAGTGAATCCATGCAATAAACTTGAGTGAACTTAATTAACTTCTACAGTATATTTAAAAGAAAACTCCTCACACATTTTGATGTCGGGGAATGAAACATTATTTGAAAAGTGGGTTTATTACGTTCCACGGTGCACACTGATATTTAATATTTAAAGACTCTTAAATTTGATGTACTGTGCTGATAGCTGAAGGGTTTAGTCCCGCCATGTGGGAGGCTGAGATGGCAGACTTGGCTCTCCGTCTCGTAGAGGTTTTCATTTTATTGGCCAAGCCCCCTATACACTGCTCTATTAAAATCTATGTTCAGAGAAGTGTCAAGGATGTTAATGTATACTTTATCAAATTAATTTTAATGTAGACTTGCTGAATAGCTAATTCCAAAGCTATGTTCTAAATTGTGGCAAAACAACTCCACTCCAAATTAGCCAGGGTGCTGCACTGATTTCAGCAGATAACATGTCAGAGAAGAATCATTTGACACAAATTAAAAATGAGGAGTTTTATTTATTTTTTTTCTCCATAGAGAATCTAATAAAGAAAAAGGAAAAGTCAGTCTTAACCCACTTCCTGATCTGAACTTTAGGGCATGGGCTGAAATAAAATTACTTTGCTCAGATTCATATATTGATAACTGCCTCAGACAGCAATGGGAGCTTCATTTTCAAAAATTAGACTTGACATTTGACTCAAATATAGCCTTCTCTTTGAAACCCAAGTTTCCATGCACTTTGGTGCCCATGGCCAGCTATTGACTTCAGATGATCCTCCCAAGAAAGCTAGAGATAGAGAAGATTTTATCCATGCAATGGAAGGACCATCCAAGAGGGAAATAAAGGGGTGACGACTTAATCACTTTAGACAACACATTCAGACCCACTTCAAAAAACAACCTGTTTCTATACTCTTCCCAGGACACCAGAGAACACATTATGGGATGTAGCTTGCTCTCTCTCCACAGTGATTTATTCACTGTCTTTCAGCAATTCTCAGGCATCCCTCATCCAAGTATCTGTAGGAGTGTACTTGTCTTTCTGTATATGTTATGTAGTCATCATGGTTCTCTGCACCTGCTTTCACATTTGTAACTTTGGAACAAAACATAAGTCCTAAGGCTACTATTTTAGGTTCTGCTGTTTGCAACTGTAATCTGCTTTCTATCAGCAATAACTCAACAAATAGAATCCAGAGTTACTTATTTATAAAACAAGAGGGTTATGCTAGTGATGTAGAGAGTTCCTAGCTTCAGATTTTTAAAAAGAAAAAAAAAAATTTATAAGGTCCTAATTTTCAACCACTGCTCTTTGAAAAAAATATTTCGTTTTTACCATGTGTTATTACCAGAAATAAACTAATACTGGACACAAGCGAGACAGGGAGAAACAGCTGATGTTCTCATAGACCCTGTCCACCAGGTTGTGAGTCCTCAGCATTTGTTCCTGTTATGAAAGTAATAGCACCACTTATGTGCACTAAAATGACCCAACCGACACTCTAGCTTCTGTGTCTGGGGGAAAACAATCGAGGCAGAGCTTTCCTTCCATGACTCCATCTAGCCTCTTTAGATTCTAGCATGATTTTTTTTTTCTTAATGAATGTTTCCTACCTTCATTACCAAATGAAAAGGCAGCTGTGACTTCCTTTGACTAAATAAGTGAATGGTTTCTGAGCAGAAGATGGAAAACACCTGGCAGATGGGGGTTAGAACAAAACTCTACTGAGTTGATGATTGTCTCTGTCCCATTCCCGAGATCATTTAGCTTTCACAGATCGGGAACACTTTTTCAGAGACATGGTGTGTCCCTATAAATTTAAGGGCTAGTTACATTCCTTTGATTATACCAAACCTCAAAAATTCTACCCTATTCTAAAGATTGACCAGACAGTGCACTGGAAGGAAGTCGTGTTTCTGCCTGGGAAGTCTAGTTTGTTTAAGAGGAGCGATACTTTAGAGCATAAACAGAAAATCATATCAATTAGATTAGAATAATTATAAAATTAATCGTGTTGAAGACACCTGAGAACTAGCAGGACTTGAAAAGCTAAGATTCTAGAGTGGAGGGAAATCTGGAGGGGCAAACCTAATTGCTTTATTCCCAGAGACATTGATGGTTCTAGGAGTATAGGAGAGGCTTGGAAGCTAATAGTAAGGAATTATTCAAGAAGCTGAATAGAGATATGATTTCATGAGTTTGTAGTAATTAAAATGCAATATGTGGCCCTCCCTAGTGGTACAGTGGGTTAAAGCACAGCACTAAGAAGCTAAAGCCATTTCAGCATGAGTTTGATCCCCACCCCAGAAGTGACCCACATGGCACAGCATACCTCTCCTGACCAGCCCACTGCTCCCCTCAGCAGTGTACATTTTAGTCAGCCTGTTCTGCTCCCCACTCTGTCTCTGATGAATCCTCTCACCGCCCCTGCACCTCTGGCCTGTACCACAGTTCTGTATGCATAAATAAATATTTTTTTAAATGCAATTCACTTGAGATTTTTAAAAGGCTTGATCCCAAGAGTAAGGATAATAAGAACAAAGAAGACCTTAAAGGCAATGACACTACTCCGGGAAACTATATGTCATTACATTTGTCCACATCCATAAAGTGTACAAATAACCCCATTTTTAAGTCCTATCCTCAGGTAGACTTTGGTCTTTGGGAGAAAATGATGGTCAATATAGGGTCATCAATTGTGAAAAAAAAAAAATTCTACTCTGTTAGGGGATGTTGATATAGAGGGAAACTATGGATGTGAACAGAAGCACGATTTGTACAGGAAGTCTCTGTGCCTTCCTTTCAATTTTGCTATGAGCCTAAAATGGATCTAAAAATAAAGGCAATTAGAAAACAACAAACTTAAGAAGGAAAAAAACCTACTTCCAATTAACTCCGTCACTAATTCAATTTAAAAAGTCTGTCCCTGATTTAACTTCTTATCAGAAGTAAATGTAAATCCTCTCTAGAGGAACATTATATTTAAGAAATCTGATGACAAAAATCGATAATTTCGGCAGAGATTGAGTCATAAAAAGAGAAACAAACAAAGTCATAAAAGTGACATGGAAATGCTAGAATAGAAAAACAGTAACAAATTAGAACAAAATAGATGGGTTAATAGAAGTTAGATAGAACTCAAGAGAGTATAAATAAACTAGAAGATAAGACAAAAGAAAATATCTAGTCAAAGGCACAAGAACTATAAAAGATATGGAAAAGAGAGTAACACACAATGAGATACCCTGAGAAAGTATAACCAAGCAAAGACATTTGGAATACTAGATCGATAATTTCCAAAACTGAAGAATGGCATCAAGTCACAGATTCTGTAAGAACCACAAATCCTAAAAGCATAACCATAGGAGAAAACTCCATGTAAGCAAAAAATACAAAAAAAAAAAAAAATGGAAAATGGAAATGCAACCAGAGAAAAACAATGCATATTATCTTCACAGGAGCTGCAATAAAAATTGTAGCTGTCCTCTGAGCAGAAGTAATTAAGACTGAAAGAAAATGTAATTATATCTTCAAAGATGGAAAGAAAATAACTATCATTCTAAAATTTTATATGCAATGAAAAAGATGAAAGCAAAATTAAAAACAGCTGCAGACAAACAAAACTTAAAGGATTCATCAATAGATCTTCATTATAGGAAATACTAAAGGGCACACTTCAGATTAAAAGAAAAGTATACTGACTGATGGAGGTACAGAGAGGTGGCAAATCTACTTGAGTATTGGCGAAATTAAACAGCAGCAGCAACAACAATAATAATAACACCTTTTGAGATTTCCTACATATAAGATGAGAACACACAATACAACAGCACAGAGGAGTGGAGTAACTCAAGGAGATTAAAGTGGCCTAAGGTCCTTATACTTTCTAAGAAATTGAAAGTACTAATTATATTAATACTTAAATAAGACCAAAAAGTCTCTAGAGTAACTTTTAAAATATAGAAGAATAATAGGGACATGAAGTAATAGCAGAAAATAGTTGACAGGAGTTTGTTATTCCTACCTTGTAAATGTCATGGGCGGTGAAGTTTTAATCAGTAAATCCCTCCTTACCTAGAATACCAATGATTTGAATCGAACCAATTTGGATGTCCCAGGCTGCCTTTGCCATCCTGCTAACTCCATGCCAGCTGTAAGAAGGAATGTAGTGAGTAAGCTCTGGAGCTGGAGACAGAAGAATAAGACACTCAGTTGAGACACTGAGCCCCAGAGCTACTTGGGGTGTCTTCCCTAAGCCATGCCTGCTGCATGTCTCACTGAGCATGATGAGCGCCTTCCTTGATGGGGTGCTGGCGTCTTCCCTAAGACATGCCTACAGCATGTCTCACTTAGCATGATGAGCGCCTTCCCTGTTGGGGTGCTGGGAAGCTCTGTGGATGGAAGAGCTATGACATGCTTTTATTGAGGCATTGATGGTTCTAGGAGTATAGGAGAGGCTTGGAAGCTAATAATAAGGAGGTGAATCAGTATTCAAGAAGCTGAATAGAGGAATATGATTTCATGGGGTTGGGAGTAATTAAAATGCCATTCATTTGCTTGAGATTTTTAAAAGGCTTGATCCCAAGAGTAAGCAATGGACTTGAGTTCAGAGGTTTCACAAAGCAAATCCATGTCCTACATTCAGCCACACTGTGTACAGGTGAAACAGCTCTCTTGGCGACTCGCTCTCAGCCAGGCTCTGTTACACAGCACAGGAGATGGTGAGCTGTGTGACTCTGATGCCCTTCATATATCTAACACTTCATGACCCGTGAGTATGATTTGCTGCTGGGAAGCCAGATGACTGTAAGACTTTCCAGATCCAGGAATTTCCAGCCAAGAGTGTCTCCGCGTTCAACAGAAGACCTTCTGATCACCAGGAAATGGACAAAGAGAAGGAGAAACTGCACAGGGATTTTAGAACCAAGAGTGCAAGGTGAGTGTAAATATGTCAAGCTCATTTCCTAATGAGCAGACCCAAGTCACAAAACTCCAAAGCAACTTCATGGAAGATGGAATAGAGACTTGCTCTCTGTTCCAAACAAAGTGGGATGGCTTAGCAAGAAGACTGTTGAACTACTGATATCCATGAGTATAGCAGTATACTGATATACTGAGGAGTCTATCCATGAGTACATCAGTCCGTGGTGATGTGCTCAGAATTGGAGAAAGTGGTGACTTTCCCATTCTACACTTGGTTTCATAAAGGATAAACTATTTGTTGAGCTCCTCCAGTGGACTTTATTAAAGCAAAGTTAAACAACATATTATTTCAAAAAATAAGAACAGTAGCTCATCCTCTGGAAGAATAATTTGCTTAAATAAAACAGAAACTACAAATTACAAAAAAACAGATGAGGCAGAAATAAAACCCTGCCTCTTCAAGACATTTTATAACAAGAGAGTCCCAGGGCAGAATGGTTACTAAGAGAGAAAAACTCTCTGGTAACAGGTACAGTCATAAGTGATGTGTTCTCATGTGTCCTGATACTCTCCCCAAATATATCTTTATAATGGAGATTCAGGCAAGGAGACTCAGAACTTGGAATATTTTTGCAAAAATGAGAATATCCAGGCACTGAACTTGGATTTAAGTGAGAGATCTAGAAGTAATAACTTCTGTAGCTCTAGCAAACTCGCTGAGCTTTTCTGACTATCAGAAGACTGGAGGCTCATAACGTCCCCAAGTGAAATGTGAAAGGCAGCCTGTTTTGAAAAGTGGTATTTCTATGGTCAGTTGAGTTTGAGTCTTTAAAGGGCATGTGCATTTGTGTGCAAGTATACACCCACACATGTGGAGCATACAGCAGCATTGGGGATTCAGTGTGAGCATTCTCCGAGCTCCTCTGACTGGTTTCTCTTATACAGTAGAGGAGGTTGGTTGGCTGTGAGGGCTTTGACACCCTTCATATATCTAACAGTGAAAGGCATGATTTGCCCCTGGGGAGCCAGAAGACTCTAAGACCCACCTGAGGTTCTAACTCACATGTGTACAGGGTCAGAAGCCCTGGGGAAATGTTCAAAGTTATCATCCCCCAGGTGGTTCCATGAGAATTCGGAATTAGAGTCTTCAAAGTTCCCATACTAGCCAGAATCTGTATGAATGTCTGGATCTAAGCTTTTTGCTGATGGGAAGACACTGTTTTCAAGTTTTCACTTTCAGACCTGGCCCTGAAGGCTTAGAAATCAAACAGACTCTTGGAAAATGCAGAACAAAATTTGAAAGTGGAAACATGTTCTTCTTTAGAAGACATTCTACGATAAGCCAGGGATATTGCTCTTATGATAACAAGATTCATTTTCAATCTACTGCATGTGTTTGCAATTGGTGCAATCTTTCTGAAACATGGATCAGTGAAAGCATTCCTTGCTTAAAAAAATAGACATATGATTCATATGATTGCCCATAAAAGCACAACCTAATATCATGGACTCCACGCTCTTCACATTTAACCCATTTAATGCTGGCTCATTGTACCAGTAGCATGTATTTATGGTCACGCCACATTCCTACCACCTCGATCACTAGGCATGCATAGCCTATACCATTGCTATTTTCACACCCCCACCATAACCTTGCCAACTAATTAATTATTTGATGTCATCTCTGTAACCAGTACCCAATCTTTATTTTCATCATGAGATACATAAACTATTGCCATGCCTACACCCATCAATTACCACAATCCCTAGATGGCTTACGACCTATCCAAAACCAAGTGTCCCTCATCACCTTCCCCACCAGGCCTAACCAGATTGCTATCTTTTCCCTAAAGACAGCAAATAGCTTCAACTCAACTGTGATTTGGGTCTGCCTAGAAAAATTTATATTCACCTGTCAACATTCAACTCCATGCCTCAGAGAAGACTTTCCCATTTACCCACTACATAAAGTGGATCCAATTCATTCCTTCTCCCTGTGCACTCATGTGCTCTTAGCCCACACTGTATTAATTAGTAGAAATGTATTGCCATTCTTTATAGTAATAGTTAACCACTGACCAAGCGATTACAATCTGTGCTTTCTGCATATTATCTTGGTTGATATGCTTATTATTCTTAATGGGACTGACACTATTTTTATTAAGATTTATTTACGCTTACAGAACTGGGGTACAGGCCAGAGTTGTGATTGGTTGAAAGAATTCACCAGAGACAGAGTGAGAAACAAAACAGGCATATGTACTGAAACACACAGCTGAGGGGAGCAGCAGGTGGGTCAGGAGAGGTCTGCCACACCAGGTGGGTCAGCTCCCTGGCTGGGGATCGAACTCATGCTGCAGTGGCTTCTGAGAACTTCATACTGCAGAGCTTTAAGCTCTTGCACCACTAAGGAGAGGCCCCGGGACTGACACTATTTTCAACTTTTTTTCACAAATGAGGAAACAGAGGCTGAATTACTTGGTGAGGGTCACACAGGTGATCCAGGTGATACAGAATAGAGTCAGGATTCAATTAAGGGTCTGTAAGATGAATGAAGATCAATTCGATCCCAACTTTGCCACTGAACTCTTTGTTTGGGGCTGATCAGTTAACATCACAGAGCCTTAGCCTCCTTTGTCTGAAATCTGGATAACCCCTGCCTTGTTCCTCACTGGGGTATAGTGATCATAAAATGAAATAATGAATCTGAAGGGGCTTTGCAAGTGCTTAAGGACTATGCAAATGCAAGCTAATTAATTAATGAACTCATTAACATGTTCTCCTGCTGGGCTGCAGTTAGGGCCAAATTATAAATAATCCTCATCTTGCTGGGAATTTAACCAAGAAATTTAGGGTAGTGGGAGGGAGGAATAAAACAGCAGACCCAAAGTCTGAAACTACACATTAGTACAGAAGGCAGCTGAGCTCAGAATTACTCTTATTACCAATGGTCAAGTTCACTTGGTTTTTTTCAACAGCAAAGTGAAGGGTCAGAGAATTTTAGAAGGAAAGGGATAAAGACGGTCTGTCATGTCATTATTGTGCCTTAAACTACCAGTCTTAGGGAATTGGGGGTGGGGGGAGAGCATCCTTTAATAAACATCTAGGTATTCATTAATTAGAAATATTTAACAATATATTTTTAAAAAGTGTCAAGCACTGCTTCAAGTGTTTTGCAAATATTGGCTTGCTCTGTCTTCACGAAGACTCTGAGTACTGTGCCTACCCTACTTTACAGCTGGAGAACCGAAGATACACAAAGGTGATGTAAATCACACAAGGTCATGAATCCAGGAACCCCTGGAACTGGGATTGAGACCCAGAACGTCTGGTGTCCTAGGCCACACTCTGGAGCCCACATCAGCGCTCCTCATGTGGTCTGGTCACACTGGTCTGCAAATCATCCACAGAGAAATCTAGGGGAATCTTACCTGGGGAAGCAGGTGGACGTACAGGAGCAGCCTTTATTTGTGAAAAGTACTAATTATGTGTCAGCTATTGTGTTAAAAAAAAAAAAAAAACTTGCCCAACCACCTGAGTTGCCAAGATTCTAAAGACAGAGTACTAGATGTGGAAGCCTTGTTTCTCTTGGTGTCTGCCCCCCGCAGGAGCCTGCATTCTGCTCTCTCTTCAAAGGGCAGAGGGCCCCTGACCTTGCTCTGCAGGATTTCTGGTGCTTGTGCAGGGCCATCGGAGGCTCCAGAGGGAGCCATCTGGACAAGGAAGCCCACTGCTGCTAGGAACCCTTGTTACATTCTCCAAGTGACTTCAAGGGAATTAATATACTATTCTGAATCCATCTTTCCAACACAGGAGTCTCTTTCACAGTTGGTTTATAACTCAGGCAAGAAAAAGGCTATATATTTACTAGCCAGGTCAAACCCCAACAGAAGAGAACGCTGAAGGTCAGAGAGGCCCTTTGCCCAAAGTCACAGAGCTAAGACACAGAGGAGAAGCAGACAAAGGTAGAACTATGATGTAGGGCTTCTTGCTAATGTTAGGACAGGATAACTTTAATGAAATGAACAAGGGTCAAACTTTGAAGCTGATTATAATACTAGATGTAACACAAGATGTATTTTTTACAAAAATACGGTAGCTCCGCTTAATTCTATCTGGTTTTATTTTAGGAGAAGAAAACTTGCTTTACAAATACCAGTCTTTGTGAAAATGAGTTTTACCCAAATCCTACATTAAGAAGGGACAAAAATCTGGATCAGAATATAGATTGTCTGATTCGAAAGGCAACGCGTGTTTCACTGCAAATAACGTATGATTTCCTCTGCTGTGCATATCATATAAACAATGCTACAACTAAACTAACAGAAACTGACAATAAAGAAGCATCACCCAGAATCCAGTAATTCGACTCCCCTAATAAGGCAGACCTGCTTATTTTCCCACATTCCCTTTTAATCTTGTGTGTAGGCAGTTGTGGAATTTATATAGTTACAGCCCTAGAGTTTCCCTAAAATTCTGTGTCCTATTCCCAACTAAAGTTTCAATTACCATATACAATTATCATCCCACTATAATTTACTGAAACATGTTCTTTGTGTAATATAGTCTCTTTCTCATGCTGCATTTTTTCAGGATTACTTCCAGAGCATCAATCCCAGAGGTGGGTTTTCTGGGTTAGCTTGCTTCAAGTTGGACAAAGTAGCAATGGAGTTGACATGAGCATGCATGTCCCCCACAGAAGCCTCACCCCTCCCCTCCCAGCTCCCTGCAGAAGGCCCAAGCAGAGCCAGGAAGGCGCAGGTCAGCCATGATTAGCCCAGTCAAACATGTTTAAGTAAAAAGGGGGTTTCGAATATTTAACAGGATCAAGGCTGGAAGATTACAGAGATTCTAAGCCCTTTAATACATATGAAAGCTACATTCCCCAATCCACACCTGGTGGTGCCTCAAGTGTGGAAGGGAGTTGGACAGACATGGAATGCAGAAGTCAGGCACTTTCGTCTTCGCTGCACCATTGTCTGACAGCTACACAGAAACATAGCTTTACTCAGGAGGGGAAAAGCACAGTTACTACCTAAACACGGGATGAGTACATCTAAGAGCTGCTTTCTAGAAGATGGAGTAACAGCTTCTTAGAGCAGGAAGAGATCTTAGAAATCCTGGCCCAGCTCTCCCACTACAAAGAGGTACTGAAGACTGCACAAGTGGACTTCTACTCACACGCCAGCAGGCAGCGCGCAGCCCTCTGGTGCAGGGCCCGGCTTCTGATGAGCTCTGCGGCTTCCACTCGACAGGAAATAAAACCCAGGGCCTCCCTGGTGGCACAAGGGCTATGTCTCAGGATTATACGGCTATCGCCAACCACTGCAGCATGAGTCCAATCCCCAGCCAGGGTACTGACCTACACAGTGCAGCAGACTTCCTCGTCTCACCCGCTGACCTCCTGAGTAGTGCATTTCCGCAGATCTGCCTATTCTACTCCCCACTCTGTCTCTGGTGAATCCTCTCACACCCTTCATCTCTCACCTACACCTCAGTTCTTGCATATATATATATATATATATATATATATATATATATATATATATATATCTTTAGAAAATATATAAAGCCCAGGATGTCTCTGCCTCCAGCTCTGACTTGCCAATGTCTGCTGACTTGGGGGCTAGACATGAGGATTATACAGATGACAAGGGCTCATTCCTAAGACAGCGATCTTGGCAGTCCCAAGAAACATTTCCAGAAAGCAAAAGAAAACGAACCCCCTTTCTCTGGGTGAGTTGGCTTGCTTGGTTGCTCCAACTCCCTGAACTGTCCGTTTTCCAAGAGCCTGGAGTGGTGAAGGTGATTCCAGGCACCTGCAGGAGGCCTTTCCCATCACTACTCTCCAGAGTGCCCACAGCTCTTGGCTCCTATTTTTTTCAGTTTGGGATGCTACCCAGGCTGAATGGCCAATGTCCAGGTGGTAGCAGTTATTACATACAGTTATTACACACTTTGAATGTCACCACTGGCATTTGCCAAAGTTTTCCTATGGAGTGCTGGATTCATGGGATTGTCATAAAAAGAGGAAAAATAGGTTTGCCTCACTGGATGAATAGTCCACCCTCTGAGCAGTCCTGCCAGGAAGATTCTATTTAACTGTGCAAACTTATGAGACCATGTAGGGACATGCCTCCACTTCCATCCCCCCAGATTGTTTCAATTTCAAGAAATACCACTGTCCTGTGCAACTTATATTCCGGGAAATATAGTCTGAGAAAGGAAATGGATTTTTTTCTACCTACATTACCATAGACCAGCTGTGGACAAAGCTGTAGACCAGCTTTGGGAAGGACAAGCATTAGAATATGGCAGAGATTGTTATACTGAAACCTCAGTACCTCCAAGGAGGAAAGGGTTTAACTGTCACATGCTGGTTTCCTTTACCTGTTCAGACAGGTGCAGTATTACCTCCTTGGCAGGATGGGTGAGAAGGTCCTAGTAATAAAAGACAGAGGGACTCAATCCTGAGGCTCAGCTGATAGTAAACACAAATGTGAGGCGGAGATGGCATCACCTGTGCTCTATGGAGCGTGCCTAGGCATCCTCTCTCGTGAGATCACAGTCTGGTCTCGAGAACTGCAGCCCCCTTAAAAAACAGGAAGGAGGGCCCTCCCTGGTGGCACAGTGGGTTAAAGCACAACACTAAGAAGCGAAAGCCACCACAGCATGAGTTCGATCCCCGGCCCGGAGGTGACCCACATGGTGCAGCAGACCTCTCCTTACCCGCCTGCTGCTCCCCTCAGCAGTGTACTTCGTCGATCTGTCTGTTCTGCTCCCCACTCTGTCTCTGGTGAATCCTCTCACTACCTCTGACCTGTACCCCAGTTCTGCATACATAAATAAATAAATCTTAAAAAAAAAAAAAGACAGGAAGAAGCACAGGCTGGAGGGAAGTGGTGAAGCTAGAAAAGGCTGGAGATGCTGAGCAACATAGGTGAGATCATGTGAGTGATGATAGCGAGCTCACTCTTTCTTCTACCCCATAAGTGAGTAACTGCTTCCTGAAGAATGGGGGTCACTAGAGGATAGGGGATGGGAGAATGGGTAAAGTTTCAGTGTGGGAAGGTGAAGGTTATGGAGATGGACGATGTGATGACATAGCAATGGGAACACAATGCCACTGAGCTGGACACTTAAAAATGGTTAAAATGGTAAAATGTATGTTATGTATACAACACCGTGTTTTGTCTTGTTTTGTTTTCATTTAAATATGTGTTGCCTCCTATCCAAGGGGCAAATAGCTATCCCACTCCTCTGTAAAAATTCACCTCCCTGGTTGAAACTACTTCACCTGGAGGTGGCCCATTTCTTGTTCCTTCTAGGGTTTCTCTTCTTTTCCAGCCAAGCCTCCAGATGGTATTTCAGTAACTCAGCTAAACATCCTCCATCGCAGCCTTTTTTCCCCTTCTCCCCCAGTTCACTTAAAAATAAATTGTCTTTTTTCGTAATTCCAGACAGAACATGAAGCTCTCTCTCTTTTATGTTGCCACTGAATTCTAAGTACACAATTATGCAGGGAATGTCTTTAGATTCACCAGCTTGAGAACTTTTAACATTAAGCTCTGAATCAGATAACAGCTTTCATCTCAAGAACAGCTTTACACTGTACCTAAGTAAAAGCTTAACTTATAAAAAAAAAAATGTTACCAGGGGTATAAAAATGTCAAGGTAATAAAATAGGTAGATGCAAAACTCTTCCAAATAAAACAGGCCAAACAAATTCAGAGTGTTTTGGAGGCAGCTGGGGGCTTATCCATTTCTACCATCCACCTTTGCATGTGCTGCTTCAAAGAAAACCAAGTGGTCCTAGAACACTGAAGCCCCACTCTCCATCTCCCTATTCATAAGATTTTACCATGTAAAACAAGCTAGACAATCACTGTGCCCTAGTTGGCTGTGGTTAAGACTTAATTGGAAGGCTGTGTTCAATTGTGAGCATCATGTTTCCAGAAAGAAAAGAAAAAAGTGATAAATTGGATGTCGTTCAAAGAAAAGCAAGACAACAGATGAAAGCGGCTTGGAAAATAAGACCCAGTTGGGAATGTTAAGGTAATTCTGTGCATTTTCAGTTCAGCATAAAGATGGCTGCGAGATAATGGAAAGCATCTGATGAGTCAATTCCAGCTTGGTCTCCAAGGGGCATCACCAACGAGAGGAAAGAGGGGAGGGAGGGAGTCTTCTCTCACTCTCTCTGCAGCTCACAGCACGAGATCTGGCATGTAGTAAGTGTTCAGTAAAAGCATTCTTCTTGAACGCCCCCTAGAGAAACACCGAAACGAGATCACTAAACCTGCTCAGACTGATGCTTGCAAAATTCTTGAAAGGATTGTACTGCTGGGTTTGGTCCCAGCAAGAATAATTTACCATAGACAAAATCAATTTCCTCATTAGGCTAGTTGTGGATTAAATAACTTACCCTGAGGCTCCTGTCAACCCTACTAACTCTTGATTCTCTTTACTTTTAGCCACATTCATGATGTCACACAAAAATGTCCAACTCCCCATGGCCCTAAGGTAAAGTTCAGAATCTGGAGGCACACAAGTGTCCACACCCTAGCCCAAACATGCCTTTCTAGTCCAGCTACCTTGTCTTGACCCTGCACATTCACCTACTTACACTGGCCGACAGCACGGCCCCCTTTTGTAGTATCTCAGCAAGCCCCCTGCCTCATTTCTTCAGTATGTAGTATCTCAGCAAGCCCTTGTTTAAATCTCAGCATCAAACATTGCTGTGTTACCTCAAGCTACTTTCTTGCCCTCTCTGAACTTCATTCTATCACATCTAAAGTGAGGATGGCCATCATTCCTATGAGTCTTAAAATTGTACTATAGTCTCAGACTGGGTGGCACATGATACTCTTTCCTGTCTCCCTATCTTTAACGATGCTATGTTTCTTTTCTAGAACATCCTTCAACTTGCTTTTTACCAATTCGCCAATCTTCCCACTCACTGAAGCCCAACTGACATCTGACTTCCTTCACAGCATTTCCCGGGCACACGGTAGCCTACGCCAACTCCCTCCGAGTTCTGTGAGCGTGCAGCACTCGCTCTCTGGACTGGCTCACTGGACACTCAATCACATTCCCCACTGAAACATCTGCTGCCCTCTCTTTAACTTGTCCCTTGGGCTCAGTTCCCTGCACAGTGGAAAAAGACATAATGTAGAGTCGCAGCCCTCAAGAGGAAGGAGGAGACATGTTTATACACATTTGTACAGCACTACCACCAGCAGACTACTCTACAAGGCACTATGTATCATCTTTCTAGCCATCAAAAAGGTAAGGCAGTAGTTCTGACCTAGGCCTGCACTTCAGAATTGCCAAGAGAGAATGTTAAACACGTGCATTTCCCAGAGCCTAGCCCAGACCAATTTAAACAAAATTTCTGTTGGTAGGACCTCGGTATTTTGCATATACTCCCCAGGCAATGCCCATGAACTCCCAAGGGTACAAATCTCTAGCTTATAATTTAGTCATGGAACACACACATCAATAAATCCTCAATCCATTATTCTGGTACTATTAAGCAATCTTAGAGCATTTACTTTCCCACACTCTCGTCTCTTTTTCATTCATTCATTCATTCATTCATTCATCCAACAGGCATGTTCCAGTACCTTATATCCATGAACAATCACACTTTGCTGAGTGCCAAAAAAAGACAAAGATAATTCAGATACAGATTCCACCCCTGAAGGAGCTTCTATATTAGTAGGAAAGAACAGGCGTATATACGTATTTATGACACTACCAGGGAATGACAAATAACTAACATGCATTATCTCCTCGTGGGTGAGGGTGGACAGACAGGTTTTCAGATGGGAAGGATGTACATGTTTGGTAAAAGAGGCCACAGTGTTCTAGTTGGGAAGAACAGCCTGAGCGACGGCAAGAGGTGGGAAGACAGTGGGCCTGACGGAATGATGAGGCTAGAAAGATGGCCTAGTTCTCCAACCCACACCTATGCAAAGAGGGTGACAACATTTACTCACTGCCGCCTCCTTCATAAATCCCTGTTAATACCACTGAGATTCTTACAGATCAGGCTCAGAGCTTCAGGACACTCTGCTGTCCTATGCTCCCAGTATCAACCTACCCAGGGACTCTGAAGTCATTTGTCAGGCCCTCTGGGAGCCCTTTTTCTCCCATTTGAATGTCCCCAGGGCCCCCCTCCCTGACCAAGGAGCCATTTACTAGCTGTTACACCCAGCAGGTGGAATCACACATGGCCTCCCTGGGACACTGGCATTTTGAACACTCTCAGCAGGAAATATGGTGATAATGGGTCCCAGAATGGCTGAGGAAGATGCCCCGGTCATCTTGAGAAGTTATTTCAGTTTCTAAAAGCAGAACACTTGCAAGTGGCCCAGAGTCGCAGCACGTGTCAGACATCTGGATTCTGGTCCCCAGTTCTGCTCCTTGCCATAGCAACCTGTGGTGAAGTCCTTCCCTCATGATTCTTGAGTTTCCCATCTTCACTGGGAAGGATATGAATTAGATAATAATTTGTCGCTTTTATTATAAAGGGTATCACTTTGGAGGATTTGCAGACAAAAAATCATATGAGATTTGTTCCTCACAATTTTGTGAGAATAGAGGTGTTCTATCCATTGTGCAGATGAGAAAACTGAGGCTGAGAAGCCAGATTTAGTATCCCAGGACTGTAACTAGAACTCACAGAAAAAAATACTATTTTCAACCCACAACTTGCAAAGGTTACGATCAGTACATTTTTTTTAAAGATTTATTTATTTATGCATACAGAACTGGGGTACAAGCCAGAGGTGCAGGGAGTAAGACAATTCATCAGAGACAGAGTTGGGAGCAGAACAGGCAGACTGACTGAAATACACTGCTGAGGGGAGCAGCAGGTGGGTCAGGAAAGGTCTGCTGCGCCATGTGGGTCACCTCACTGGCTGGGGATCAAACTCATGCTTCAGTGGCTGTGATAGCTTCATAGGGCTTCATAGTGTTGTGCTTTAACCTGTTGCACCACCAGAGAGGGTCCCAGTATGTTTTGTTTGTTTTTTTTTTTTTAAACAGAAAATATACACACAATAAGCAATCTTGTTTTGGAAAAAAAAAAAAAAACAACAACTGTTGTTTCAGCCAGTGTTTGATGTATAACAAATATTTCAACAGCATGCATTTATGCATATACAGTTTAAAAGGTGCACCAGGTCACAGTGAAAAATGTTTCTCTTTTTTGGAAATGGTGGTCAAAAACAACTGAAAACTCTGCTGCCAACCGTTGATCACAGCTCCTCCCTGACGATTTCCTCCACTGATCGTTTTAGCACTGATCGTTTGTAAATGTGAAACATGTGGCCACACTGGGGACAGAGGGTGTGCACTTAGGCAATTCCTGAACTGAAGGTCCAGCACGGGGCCGCTAGACCCGGGAGACCGACCGCCTTCACATTCTGCTCAAGTGATGCAGCGACCCCGAGGCTGAGGTGCAAGAGGACCCGGGTCTGGTGGAAGCCACAGCACTGAGGTGGCACTTCTGGGACCCCGCAAGCACAGAGGGGTCCTCTGGGATTCCCAATCCAGCTGGAGAACAGAGTTACCATCTGGTAAATCACAAGACAATTTTTGTTCTGCCAGACGGCCCTAGCACTATGGAAGATACAGACAGTCTTCAACACATAAACAGGTTATGTTGCCAAAAGTTCCTTTGTAACTCAGATGTTTCGAGTTGGGAACACATCACCCCATAGAAACAAGGATATAAGTGGAGGTTAGGTTTTCATGTTTTGAAACTTAATAGGCTGTGCGGCATACTGTCTATTTTGATGGTGAACTGGATGAAGGCACATTTGCTGGCTGTGGAGACTTACGTATAAGGTTCTTATGCTCCCTACTGCAAATTCCTCTTTTCAAGACAGGGTCATGAAGAGTGCCCTTGCTGTAAGTGTGATGGGGTTGTTATGAGGTGATGTGTGTATAGAGGGCACCCTACTAGTTACCGTGACTATTCTTATAACATAAGAGAAATGCATGTGACCTTGACCACAGCACTTAAGTACTCAAAGCCTCAGTTTCCATCTCTGTAAAAATAAAATGAGAGTATTTACCTCAGGGGGTTATTATAAACATCAAAGTCCATAGTACAAAGCCTAACACGAGTACCGAGTGTTTAATAAGTGGGGGAAAGGTCTTTGCTGTTTCAGAAATGCCTTTCAGGACTGACCTGAACCAACCCTCATTAGCCGTCTTTTGCACCCCGAAAATTCAAATTAACAAGTGTTTGCAGATGCTTCCTTCATGTTCAATCCCTTGTTTGGCTCCATGGGACATAAATGGGGTGGATGCTAAGGTCCCTTGGGCTGAGAGGAGTGTGAAAACATGGCAAAGGGGAGCCTTTCAACAGGATCAGAGCAACCCCAAAAGATGGCAAAAGAGGGAGAAAAGAGAGGACGAGGGGTGTATTTCAAGCTGACAGTGTGGCCCCCTGGTCTCGGGAACCACATCCCTGCTGGCAAAATAGGGGTGCACATTAGAAAATGATGGGACAACATTCACCCTTCACCCATCATCACTAGTCCCCAGGGAAATCCTCACATCTTATGATCTTTCCAGCGGACCAGTGGCTGAACTTTGCAAGGGGTGGGAGAGAGACTGAATCTACCATAATAAAGTTCCCCATGAGGTCTCGAGTTTCACACAATCTTTACAATACTCAGGATGATCTCTCTGGGGAAGGTGGAAAGAATTATAATTACATCTGTGAAAAAAGGCTTGAGAAGGAAAAAAAAAAAATCCTGCCATATGGTGTGTGGAAAATGTTTTGGAACTGAATAAATAACGTGGTGGGTGTTCATCCCTCCCTCCCCTCTCCATTTTTGTTTATACATCTACGTTTTGCAGGCTGACGAGTGAACATGGATCACTTTCTCTTTCAGAATAGAAATGCATCAGGTAATTTCATTTTATGGCCATTAATAATATGGGTCTTTCTCTGCAAGCAAAGACATTTACAAACTTATAATCAGATTTTGTGATTTGGGTGTAAACCAATCACCCACGAGAGGCAAGAAGATAATTCCTTCCAGCTTTCCCTTGGCAGTAGGGTTACATGAAATCCAAACAGGACACAAAGGAAAGGTCTGGGAGCTCAAAGAGAAGCAGAGGGGAGAACAACTGTTATCAATGGGGAACCCCAATCACCAGGCAAGAATTTTTTAAAAGCCAAGAGACAGACACCAGCAAGCACTGTGTTCCAGATTCTGCCCAAATGGGATCTTACCACATATTCCCACCAATTCCTCACTGCCATTTATCAAGCATCAGGTGAGACCGTAAACCAGAGCAGACTTCAGATCTTACCCCTGACCTACCTTCCACTCTTGCACCTACCCATATGACACACCCCACAAAGGTGTGTCACTGAGAGGTCAGCACTTATACGGCAAAACAAACTGCACCAAGCACCCTAGAATGCTAGAACATGCAAAGAGAGGGGTTTCCCAAAGACATTATATGGTTATTGTTAATTCCTAAGTATACCAAATGTTTAATGATAAATATACCTACAGCACTCCAGTAAAAAAAGATGTTCAATTCTGCTTAAAGATGAGGAAACCAACATGCAGAAAGGTTCAGAGGTGGTCAGTATCGGTGGTAGGTTTCGGGGTCACCTTTGACTCCAACTTCATTGTTTTAATATCTCAATGCATTACGCATGTGAGTGAGAAATAGCAAATCTAGGACTTTGCAGTGATCAGAGAGGGTGCAAAGGACTCAAGAGGCCATATCGGAGTCTCCGGGATCACTCCTCCATCCAGTCTGGCTAGATGGTAGAGGACCACATTGAGTCATCATTCATTCAATAAGAAATTCGGAAGCATCTTTCAGGTACGATGCATCATGCTTCATCTGGAGCTATGGGAATGGATCAGATGTTGTCAATACTGTGGAGTGTATCTGACATCCAAATGGCAAATAGATTGTAAGTGAGGACCTCAGGCACATATCAGGAGCTCCAGAAATATCATATTTCATTTTTAACAAATGTTTATCAACAGCCTGCTACGTGCCAGACACTGGGATAGATGCTAGAATAGAGCAGTAATTTTAAAAAATAAAAAAACTCACCCTCATTCTAGTGAGAATAAAGTAGAATCAGAACAAAGAGGGCAAATAGAGAGAGTGGTTAAAACGTAAAACAGGCTGGTCAAATGTATTTCACTGAGGTGCCATGTGAACAAAGAATTAAAAATAAGACCTGAAAGATGGGTTAATGGAGAACAGTCTTCTTTAAGGATAGCGGTAAACCTATGAGAGTGATGCTTTGAAAGGAGACTAAGAGAATGCAGCAGAAACATGTGAAGTTGGACAGAAGAGCTGGCCTCTGACTGGAACAAGATCACCCAGAATTTTAAGATAGCCAAACTTGGCTCCCTACATGTCTAAGCCAGGTGAATCATGGAGGAAAGGACCTGACCTCAGGTAGCCTCTCACTGGCCCCTTTGGTCAGGCTGGACACTGAGCACAGATGCCCCCTCACCTGGACGCTAGTGCCTGGTCCCCAGAGAGGGATGTTTGCTGTTCCTGGGAGGTGATCAGTGGCATGATAGGAGATCAGGGGATCACTGAAGCCCCTTCACTAGCATTACGGGAGCCCCATCGATGATAAGCACAGGTCTTGTTCTGAGGAGCAGACAGAAACTTTTAAGAAGATCAGTGCAAAGCCAAGAAAAATGACACAAGGACCCAGAAGCCCATTCTGGCACACTAGCTCACCTGTCCTTTGCTATCTTCCCTGCCTTACTCTGCTTTCTATCTTCTCTGTTCTATTTTGACAGATTATCTTACCATCTAACTTCATCCTTATCATCTCCATTCATTCTTCCTAATTGGACTTTATTCATTCTTACAGCAAAGAACTCTGTCTTGCCAGGAGCATGTTTATCTACCTTACTTTGCAAAAAGCTCCTTGTTTTAGACTCACCTCAAGTCGCCTGCTCTGATGCCTAGCAGGAGCACCAATCCTCCAAGGCAAGACCATGTACTCTTAGACTTATTTAATTCTAGAAATTTACACTCAACATGGGTCAAAGGTCACCTGTGCACTTTTGGGTGTCTCACAACCATTCCACACTCCACTATGAATTGATCACAGCCAGGGATCCTGTCCTTAGCTCAGTGACTGAAGCCCTTCCTGGAGCATCAGCAGGCCCACTGAATAGTTCAGAAGTTGAACTCCTTGGAGGCTAGAACATGGATCACTGCCCGAGGCCTCCAGAAAGGAGATGGCAGCTCCTCATTATGAGTCACTCAGGGGCCAGATGTGGCCCTTCCTGCTATTCTCTGTGACCCCAGAGGTTCAACTCCAGACTGCTCTGCTGCGCCCCCCACTTCCCAACCAAAGTCCAAAGGGCAGTCAGGCTGCACGTGGCATGAGGCTGATGTGGGTTCAGATGCCCTTGGCACCTCAGGCAGGTGGCCGTGAGCCCCACTCAGCCCACAGAAATGACTTGCTTGGTCTTCACATGCTTAAAAGAATTGCTATAACTTGTCCTACAAGTAGGAAATTTTGTACATAAAACACCAGGTTTCTATTTTCTCTTGAAAAATCAAAAATTCTAACAACGCTTGGCCTTTATCTCCACCCTTCTGTTTCCAGTTTGGTCCTTTAGGTATTTGAGCTTATGACCCTAAATGAGTACGTTGATATTTTATGGTTATTATTTATTTACTAGTTATGCATTAAGAATGCAAGTAGTTTGTTAAAATGGTACTGGTTTCTCCTGGAAAATTGCCCTGAGTCATTGATTGTTCCAGAACTTTGTATACTTCTGAATACTGGAAATTCTGATAACAGGAAGGAGCTGGTTTTCTAGCTCCTCCAGCCTTCCACCCACTCTGGCAATTTTCCTAATATTTTTTGGGAAACATTGCTGCTTCCTTTCACTTGGGGAGCTAGTTTCAGATCAAAAGATGTGCAGATAGATAGATACATAGATACATAGATAGATACATAGAGATAGATATAGATATATATATCTCAGAATTCGGGAACAGAAGTGAATCTTGGGGTGCTAGGCCTAGCTCTCCTCTTAGCCTCCCAGGAGTAGTTGAGCAATTCTATTAACCTTCGGGCTTCAGCTAGAAAAACAAAGACACAATAAGTGGTCTGGACTTTATTCTAAATGTCACAGGAAGCTGTTGAGGGTTTTAAACACAAATGACACATCAGCAGGTTCAGAGTTGAAATGACCTCTCAGATTCTTGCTGAACAGATTTTTTGGGTGGATATTACAGTTGAAGGAGAGAGATCGAGCATCTCTTGATCCAGGCAAGAGATGGTGATGCTGTACTAGTTACCAACTGCTGCTGTAATGAATTACTACAAACTTGGACCACTTGTCAGGGGATCAGATGTCTGCCCATGGGTCTTACCTCCTGATGTTAAGGTATCTGCAAGCTAGTCCTGAAGGCTCTAGGGAAAATCTGTTTTTACCTTTCCCAGCTTCTAAAGGCCACCTACATCCCTTAACGCAGGACTCTGCCCTCCATTTTTCAAAAGCCAGCACTGCTGAATCATTTACATCTCCCACAGATGCTGGACCCTCTCCCTCCAACTTCCAAGGACTTCAGTGACCACATGGAGCCCACAAAGAAACTCAGAGTAATCTCCCTTCTCAAGGTCTTCAATTTGATCAGAACATAAAGGTCCTCTTACCATGCAGGATAATATCTTCATAGGTCCCCGGGCAGAGCCAACTTAGGAGAAGGAGGGGTTATTCTGCTCAACACAGGTGGAGACAGTGAAAGAAGAAAGGATTGATTCTAAATATATTTTGGAGGAGATAGCTTCTCTGTGTTACACAGTGAAGGGGCTTTTCCAAAGAGTATCTTCTAAAATTTCTAAGTATTTCTTAACTTAGAAAACATTTCTTATTTAGTTCCCCAATGGCAAACAACCCTCTTTTAAAAGTGAGAGAGTACTCACTCAATGGCAATCAAACAGGGAACAAGTGAAATGTACATACAGATACATACATGTGCATGTGCAGCTAAGTGCTTATATTTTCTTTTGTACATAGACATACACATGTGTGTATACACATAAGAACTATACACATGTGTGGGTATGTATATGTATTACACACAGAGATCCATGCTTTGATTTTCTTCCTGGTTACTGAGTACTCTTCGTAAGCCATTCATCCCTGGAGCTTCACACTTCTGGCCTTTCAAATAGTGTCCAAAGCCCTGTGGAAAACAGGGCTCCTCTACAGAAAAATGGAGTCAGGCACACAGAATCTAGAACAGAGCACAGGGCTAACTACAGCTAAGAATTAAAAAAGTATCTCCAAATTTGAAGTCTACATTGTCCCTGTTTTCTGCACCATTCAGCTGTCTTGTCCCGGCACTTTGTGCCTACAGGTGTGTGATGTACCTACAGGTATTATTACCTCCCGTGACTCACTTCAGCCCTATGATGCTGGCTTGTCATCCCCAGCCAGAGAGGACACCAAGTCTTACAAAAGCGTAGCCACTTGCCATAAGTGGGTCTGTCTGATATTAAAGCCTTCGTGTTTATTCACTTTGCAATTGGCACCAGGCAGCTGTGCTGTAGACATGAATGTAGGAAGATAGATATTTTCAAAAATGATTTTTTTTCAAGTGTAGGTTCTGTTGCAATCATTTTTAATTAAAAAAAAAGGTCATGTTTGCACATAGCACTCATATTTCCATTACTTAGTTAGATTTCTAAGTAAGGTTTCCATTTCAGAGATGGAAAAACAAAGGTTAAGAAGGGTCACACAACTAGCCCAGGGCTCTACAACCTGTAAAGGAATCCTGGACCTTAAGAACAGATCTTTGGAACCCAAATCCATGCTAATTTCATAAGATTATCGAAGTCTACTTCCTTTGTTCACTATAAGGAAACAGAACCCAGGCAGCAAGTGACTAGTTAGTTCAAAGACACACGACATCAGACTGAGCCCAAGCCCCAATGTTCCCGATTCTTGTCCCTTGTTGCATGTTCCTGTAAGGCTTCCCAAAGCTCCCCTATTAAAGGATGTCACTAGGGTCTCTGCAATCTTTGCGGATAGATACATATACAATGACATCTTGTAATGCACAGAGTGCTCTCGAGTCGAAGGAGAGTGGTTTCTGCAGCAGATCAAACATACTAACTAGATGTTCTTAGAACACCAAGTGCCTGTGCATATTCCATTTACTTTAACAGACAGGGCAAGGGTCACCCTTTGCAAGCCCAAGTCTAATTATGGCACTGCTCATGTTAAGGGGACTCTGACGTTACCAGCTTTATTTAGAAGGCAAAAGTCCTATTTTGGTCATTTCATGTACTGAAGAAATCTGACTGGGTTTGGTATGTCCCTGATATAGGGAAATGTTAATTGTCTTTTTAAATAGAGTTTTCAGAAGAAAACTCTCATGTTTGAATGTTTTATTTTTCGTATTGAACTCTTTAAAATGCCTGGCTGTTCTTGTTTCATTTAAGAAACCTTAAATCTGAGACATAAACTTCCTGACAGAGTGGGTCCCTTTAAAGGTGATATATGCCCTGACAGCAGAGAAATAAGGCCAGTTGAGTGTTCTAACCACAGGATGGTAAAAGTCACGGTCAGGTTAGAAGAATCAATTAGAGTGGGAACGAGGCTGTGTAAATTTCAGGACTCAAATGGCAAAATATGAAGACAGGGCTGAATTTAAAGCCTTAGCTGATGTGATTGTATTTTGTTTCCTGATTGGCAAGACGACTCTAAATGGGGTATTAAATTGGGGTAAAAAGGCAGTTTTCTTCCTATTTAAAGCTATACAAAGGAAGACAAAAAAAAAAAAGATGCAGAGAAGGGCAATAACAAATTTGATGATTTATATAGGTAATCGAGAAAAGACCAAAAGCTTGGGGAAGGAATGTATTTGAAGTCAGAATCCTGGAAGAGGAGACGAGGAGCCTAAACGTCGGTATTTATAGCAGGCGCGTGACAGCCTGGCTGGGGCCGGGCCTGGCCTGGTGCAGCCGACTCTGTGATGTTCCGGGAGTCTGTGCTTTGCGTTACATCAGCTGGAGATCTGATGTTTATAAGCAAACAGCAGCTTTGGAATCCTAAAATAGCAGCCAAAGGGTGCCCATGGATCCCAGTTAGTCTGACAGTGGAGCCTGCAGGCAGAGGAGCGTGCTGGGTAAGGCAGCGGTGTCTGGAGTCCCTGGCCTTCTGATTCCAGCTCAGAAACTTCCCATCTGGGCAAATGGCAAACCTCAACGAGACTCAGTTTTGTTATTTGTAAAATGGAGGCAGGGAGTGAGGAGCTACAAGTTGGGCTTAAACTGGAGGGCTGTCATTCAGGCATACAGCACTCTGTTCATAGACAGTGTCCAGTGGTGCTGATGGCAATATTGCTATTGCTGCCACTCAACATGGAAACTGTCTGTGAAGCAAAGGAAGGTTCTGCAGGGGATTCATGTCCACTTTACTCCTTCCTGTCCATGCCCATCAGTTCCATCCAAACCACACCCCCAGGGGTAACTTCGCTTCTCTGGGTTTCAAACCACCCTGACCATATCTGAGGGGGTGAGATCCATACCCACACCATGAATGACCAGGCCAAGCAGAGAAGACGTGTTAGAGCAGCAACAAGACTGTTGGACTTGAAGGCCAAAGGCCTGGGCCAAGCCTGCACCTACCCCTTAGACTGCAAGTACAAAGGAAGTTACTTGGTCTCCTCTAGCCTCAGTCTCCTCCCTTAAACTGGGGTGATTCACTCTACCCTGCCGACTCACAAGCCCATGGTGGGGGTCGGTTGACTCGACCGTATGGAAAGTCCCCCGAGATGTTGGTGACATGTCAAGATGCCACGTGGTAGTGTTCTATCTCCGCGGTGCCCATCTTGTCCATGCCTCCCATGTTCACGTGCCCTAAATCAAAACTACTCTCCTAACTAACCCTCCCACTGCCAACTGTTCATTCTGTACTTCTCAGGTTAGATAAAGGGGAAAAAAGCGAAGGAGATAAACAGGGTCTCAGAACAGAGGTGAGCCAGAAAAACCATGACACAGATGGGCTTCGGAGTCCAACTTCAGGGCAGAATCCCTAAATCTGAACATGACTTTCTCTCACTGAAAATAGACAGGGCTTCGGGAATCTTCTGAGCATAGTGTTCCAAAGCCGCCCCCACTATTTATACTCTCTGCCTCCCCTGCCATTACATGAAGAGTTGATCTAACAATACAAAAATAAATAAATAAATTCTGAACCCTGGAGTCAGACTTAGAACGTAATCCCCATCGCAGCGTTTACAATCCAGAGAATCAGCTACAAGCCTCCTTTTCCTTATCTGTAAAATGGTAACCGAAATGGCTGCTTTATGACAAGAGCTGGGATGTTTGAACCAGAAAATAGCTGTCAAGTAGTGAAATCGCAACCATTACTAGCTACTATTATTCTAGTTAGTAACGTGCTTTTCCGTATTTGACGGATTGGGCTCTTCAAGGTTACCATTGCCCCCTCCTGCTCTCTAAATAAACAAAAGATCCTCAGAATCCCATGGAAGAATCATGAATTTTCAAGGCAGACAGCCCTGGGATTGAACTACTAATCATTGTAGCATCTTGAGCAAGATTAGCTCTCTTGCCTCAGGTTCCTAATGTCTAAAAGGAAGAAACCCTTTTAGGACAAGGACAGATAAAGTGGGATCATGTACCTACTGTACTTGACCCCTGGTGGACTCTGATCTCCTTGCAAATATTAGTTGGAAAAGAATGAATGGATATTGAGCATAATAGGATCAACTCAAATCCACTGGAAACATTACAGAGGAAACATTTTCCTGAGAAGGTTAAAATGAAATCAAATGTCTGAGGTAGATTAAACTTTCTCTCCTCATGTCAGATTTGTTTCCACAGGATTTCATCTGCATAATGGAATTTGCTGATTTTGAATAGATGGTGCCATGTGCACAGGGGCAGTCACCAGAGGATAAAGGACTGCAGGTTATTCATATGTCATTTGTAAAGTCATCTCCCCTGAGTTCTCCTCAGAGTCCCGCATCCCAGTCACCCAGACTTTCCCTTCCTCTGGACATAGTATGCTCCATGACCTGAAGGTCCTGGGAACTAAGGTGGATGTTGTGTATTCCCCGCACATGTTTGGAATGCCCCTGCACTCTTTTACCAAAAGGCACTGAGAATTCCTGCAATATAGTGCTCCAATGCATCTGACCACAGAAGGTTGACACCTTCTTACCATGTCATAGAATTACTATTTGAGAAATGCTCTCACACTGAATTCCTTAAAATGATCCAGGAAGGGAGAATTAAAATCTGACTCTTCACTAGGATAGTCAGGCAGTGCTGAAGTAGAGCTACAAAATACCACCTGTTGTGAGGTGAATGATGTCCCTGGGAAGGCTGAAGCCCTAACCCCCAGTACCTGGGAGTGTATCTTTATTTGGGAACAGGATCAAGTCCAGAGGAGACCATACTACATGGGGGCACAGCCTCTAACCAATGACTGGTGTCTTTGTAAGGAGAGAGAGCATAAGACACTCAGAGCAGACGGGGAAGAAAGCGATGTGAAAATGGAGTCAGAGATTAGACTGCCCCACCACCAGCCACAGCTAGGATCGCCAAGCACCGCAGGAGCTGGAAGAGGCAAGGAAGGCTCTTCCGTGCAGGCTTCAGAGCAGCCATACCACACTGCCAACAGCATGATTTCATCTCTATGCTGATGAGTCCATATTTCATATTTAAAATGTACCTAGAGTGCCCACCATGAAACCATTGATCTCATAAAAAAATTACATATATATATATATAAACCTGTTCCTTGCCTAACTTGCTCTGCCTCAGCAATGAGAACTTAGTTTCCATCCAGCTGCTCAAGTTAAAAGCCTTGGGGTCACCCTCAAGCCCTCTTATTTCCTCAACCCCTCCACCACCACCCATCCATGAGCAAATCCTGCTGAATCCACCCTTAAAGCTCATCCAGAATCCTTCCCCCCTCCATCTCGCCATGCCATTTGGTCACCATTATGTTGCTCACTTGAATGTGCTGCAGCAGGCTCTGTCCCTAGGCTCCCTGTGCTATTCTCAGCCGTTTCTTTCTATTCTTGACACAAGAACCAGAGTCACTCACTAAACCATGAATCTAAGTATACCTTTCCCGTGGTAAGGACCCTGCAAAGACTTAACGTCCCTGTAAAATAGTCTCCATCCTCAGCACAGCCCACACGCCCAGCCCCTGGCTGTCCTCTGACCCCTTCCCTTCCCGGGGTCAGCTGCACCCCCATCGTGGCCTTGACCCTCTGTGATAAACAAGCAGGCTGGCACCTTGGGGACACCCTTGGGTATGGCCTCCACCTGGGGCACCCACCGCTCTACTATCCCCATACATATTCCCTTGCTTCAAGCAAGTTTCTCAAACAACACCTTTTCCCTAATTCCTCCCTCCATCTCCTGCTGAAAACGTAACCCCCACCGTGAAGCTCTCCTCCACACCCTGATTTACTCTTGGTCATCACTCCTCATGGCAATGAGTATATCACAAGTGGAAAAGAGTGCCTTATTCACTGCTGTGTTTTCAGTTCCTGAGAATATAGTAGGTGCTGAAAAATATTTATGGAATTCACCATTAATTCTTTCCAGAAAAGCATGAATGAACAAAAAATAATAATAATAATAAAATTTTACCATTTGAAAGAAAAAGACTGAAATTGAAAAGAAAAGCTCTCAATAAAAGCTGAAAACAAAGCATGTCCATGACAAATGTTTTCTGGCCAACAGAAATGAAGTCTTCCCGGACCATCAGAGCTAGCTCTCTTGGTTGGTGGGAAAAGCAGTTCTGCAAATCACTTCCTACATAAATCATTTGAATCTTCTTTGCCTCATTGCTCCCCTATAAAATGTGGACAAAGTTGTTTTAATGTACACAGGAAAATGTTTCTAAATTGGTGTTCAAGTATCAGCTACATTGAGAAAATATTTTAAATCTTCATTTTTCAAAGTTCTTCAAAGGATTTCACAGAAAACCCTTACAGCAACCTGTGAATAACAGCAGTTAATCTTGACAACTTGCTGTAAACAGGAACTTCTCATCTCTCCCTTCAGTGAAATCTTCAGTATTCCCAGGAAGAAGGTATCTGGCCCTATTTTCTAGATGGGGAAACTGAGGTAGGGAGAGATGAACTTTCTCAAGAGTTTACAGATGGTAAAGGGAAGCCAGAGCTTCCAACCCAGATATTTGGATTTCACAACCAAAATGGCGCCTTTACATGACCCTGACGAGCAGGGCAAGGTTACAGAGTCAATATTGGATAGCATCATTTCCATTTCATAGACTATACTCAGGCTCACAGCAGGCAAAGGGGTCACCCAGAGTCACAGAACCCAGGTCTGTGATCCAGGTCTCCAGAAAGTACTTCGACAACATTTTAGTACTACAAACATCTAGATGAAGTGGCTGACTCTGCTGAAAACGATGCCTGATTAACAGGGTGGGGGCAGGGCTGCCTGCACAACTGAGCAGAGACCCAAAGCAGAACATGACCTGTCCAAGGTACTCTGGGCGCTCCAGCCACCTGCCTGGGGTGAATGTGCTTTTTCCTCTGTCACCAAGATCCCGTCAATAGGTGATGGAAGCTGTCCGGTACCGAGCACATCATGTCTGAAATCACTACAACACTGGAATAAACTGTGTGTGTTCATGTATAATGAATGCAATAGAGGTTTTTGTTGTGCCTTTTTTTTTTTTGTAATTATTTGATGGCTATTTTGGTAACATCTTTTGGAGATTAAGTCCAATTAGGAAACAGATGGCACCAAAATATTGTCAAACTTATCGGATCAGCAGCAAATCACCGACTTAATTATGTAAATAATTAAAATGTATATTTACACCTGATCGTCCAAATGAGGGTGAAAAGACTGATTTCAGGGCTAGTTATAAGTGCTGGCGGAAAATCAATCAAAGGAAGTCACGTCCAAGTTACTGCTTCAGTGCCTCTTTCACATCCTGCCCTAGGAGGGCATTCAGAAGGCAGAATAGACAAGATGATAAGGGAAAAAATGTAAAACGTATAAATAATATATATATATATATATGTATAGAAAGGAGTCCTCTGAGTACCCCAGGATCTGAGTAGCCCCTGCTGGGCTTGGCGAACTGGCCTCACAAGGGAAGACACAAATCTTACTATAGCTTGAATCCGGCCTCTCCTCTTTGAATACCCTGAAGTCTCCCCTTTGCCCGTAGGCTCATGCTCCTCACTCCAGACCATCACACTCACCTGCCTCGCCAGCTTTACTTTCAACTGTGCCCTTTACCCAATGAGTGACACATTCCATCATTACAGTTTATGGCAAGACCTGTGTGTTAAGCCATGACTTTGTCAGCTCAGTTTCACCATACATAAAATGGGGCCCACAAAACTCATATCCATTGCTTCCTAGTTGCCCAGTTTTGTGCCATGCATTTTGCACACATGACATTATTCACTACTCATAAATCTCTATGTCATGTCTCCAGGAATAAAAAGGGAAAACGAAGAGTAGAGAACAGAAGCAACTGTGAATGTTCGCTCAGATGACGCTTCCCTGTGTAAGATACCAAACCTAATGCTGCAAAAGAAGCTCACCGTGCTCATACAGCCAGACTGTCTAAGGCATACTTGCTGGCTCTGAGATACTGAGATGCAGGGTAAATGGAGTAGTCAGGTTTCTTGACACCCTCCCAAGTGGAGTGGGCACAGGCACGTGCCTGCAATCATGGACACCTGGGCCCAGAGAGCACAAGTATGCACATATGTCATTGCTTACACCTGTGCTGAGAGGTGAGGGATAAAGGCAGTGGCAGTAGCAGTAACGACCACTCAAGAAGCAAGACCAGGAGGCAGAGAGAGGGAATGCCAGAGAGAGGCCAGAGAAGGAGCACAAGCTTCACAGGCAGCTGGGAGGCTCACTTGCCCCCCAAGCCTCCTGGCCCCCCTCTTCCCCTCTGCCCAGCCCCACATTGTACCTGGTTTGCCATCCTAGAAAGGGCTGAACACTAATTGTTCCTCTGACATCACCAGCTTGCAGCTTCCACCTCACTATCAAGATGGCCAGAAACATTCAGCCCCACATGGCTGATGTACAGAAATCATGAAAACTAATAAGATAGTTTAGGGTGATTCAGTTGCTTAGTGATATGCAACTAATTCAACAGTCAGCAGTTGGGACTTCTCTTCTAGAGGAAAGAAAAGATAGCAGGAGAAACTTAAGTCTTTCTGTCCCATTACACATGTTAAAATGCAATGAGGCCAAGATCTAAACTTGCATAGTCTAACTGAGGAGCCTGTATTCTACCAGTCTAGGTATCAAATGCCTTTCTGCGAGTTCCTGTATACTATTCTTAGCAAAAAATTTCATTTTAGATTACAGGTTGTCTTGTATGATTCTCTGAAATCTTCATGCATGGAAATATTTTCTTTTCTGTCCTGACATAGGAGTCCATAGCAACTCATTTCTTCCTTCCCAGCTCACTCTCCCTCCCTCCTTTCCTTCATCTTCTGTTAGGTCCCCTGACTCAGATGCCTGTGACCTCATCTCAAAGTCTGACTGAGAAAAGCTCTTCTCTGAACACATTCATGAGTCTGGTAGGAGTCTGTCTCTCCCAGGTTGTTGAGTAGAACTGACCTCAGGTTCTTGCCAGCATGACCCCCACTTCAGGGCATCTCAGCTTGAGTAGCTTGCTTCCATCAGAAAAGAGAGAAAGAAAGAAGGAGTGGAGCAAATGAGATATCAATGATGTCTGTGACCAAATCACAATACCCTAGTGTTTTGTTGCCTTGCACTGTTAGAAGTAAATGACTAAGACTGTTCACACTCGAGGAAAATCAAATGCACAGAGCAAAAATGCCATAACGTGAGAATTACTGTAGACCCTTTTAGAAACTACTCCTCCCTTCCTTCCAATCCAGATTCATCCATCCATCCACTCATCCATTCATCAAGAAGCCAAGACCATGGTTCTGAGAGATTAAGTGGTAAGCTGAGATTGCAGTCAGCGATATTGGAAACCTGAATTAGACTCTGTTTACAACCATAATCACTCGGTTCCTTTCTCCTACATGATCATTCACTCTTCAGTTTAACTTGGTACAAGACCAAGTTGGCTAGAATCTCAATCTGGGTCCTTTGCCCTCTGAAGCAGATTTTTCAGCCCTCGGGGTGAACTGTGTTGTCACAGGGAGTCACAGACTTTGGAAGATATTTGGAGTCCTGGGAACTGCCAGGGCTGCCCCTTCCAGATGGTCCCTTCTCCCTCACATGGGCAGACTCCACAGCTCACATATCAGCCTGAAGCCTCAAGTCACATTTGTGCAACCATCGCAGGCCAGGAATGTTTGTTGTTGATTCCTGCAAACAGAAAGGGAATTCTGGAGCCTTTGTGATCTCTAGTATTCCTTTAATGCTGAATCAAGGGACTGGACTTACAGGCAGGCCAGCGGGCGGGAGGTCAGGCAGGCAGCAACTGAGACTCCTAGCCCACCCACCACTGCTTCTCAGCCTAGGTGAATGTCTGTAATCAAAGGTGTTCCTGTTCTTCCTCCATGTGAAACATGGGGGGGGGGGGTCTGGGGGGGAGTGAAAGAAAGGTCATGGTGGTAACCATAGAGCCTAGTGTCAGGAAGGTGGAAGAGAGCCTGAGTCACTTCCCGTTTCTTACACCATTTCATTCCCAAGATGGTGCAGGAACAATAGAGAACGATTTCATCCACTGAAATCCTGTCTCTCCTACTGGTCTTCCCTATTTAAATTTGTATGCAGTCAAGATTCAGCCAACCGGATAATATAGTCGAGAATGTGAGAACACCAAGTGGCCATGAAGGATACTAAAAAGTTTATAACTTATAACAACCCAAGGAGGAACACAAAGATCTCACTGTCACAGTGACCTCAGGAGGAGAGCAGTCAGCACTGAGGGAGCATTCCCCATAAGACATATGCAGAGGTTCCCAAGGCCTAGCTGTGTTGTCAAATTTGTTGGTGGGAATATAAAAATACATATTCTCAGACCCAGTTGCAGACATATTGATCAGCATCTATGTCATTCACTGCCCCAGTTCATCTTGATGGACCGCCAAGTTTGAGAGACATAAACTTAACTGCAAGAATTTCAAGCAACAAATTCTGGTAGGATGAGATCAGTGATTGATTGTTCAGTTGTGCACCACCCTGGAGCTCCTCAGGCCTGCTGGTAGAGGTGGTGAGGGCAAGGGGCAGGGCTGTGGGAAGGGAGTGGTAATGGAGACGAAAGTAGAGTTTCTAGATACTACCTCCCAGCTTTCATCAGAGCACCCTACTTTTCTCTTTTGTTCATTTATGCTTCCATGCAAGACACGTTTGAACAAAGGATACACTAACTTGAAAAGGCTTGAAAGCAGCTGAACTAGATGACCTTTAATTTATTTAATTGATAGTTACTGAGTGTCTGCTACATGCCAGCCTCTGTATCAAATCAAAGCTGAGTCACACAGTGCCCCTCTTCACTGGAGTCACCCACACAATGAGAGGAAAGAGAGAAAGAGTAAGTCTTTGAGACTCAGGGAAAATGGCTACATAACTGGTAGACTGGAAGCATGGAGTCACCTGTCTGTTTCGTGAGCATTCTCTCGTAGAAAGGAGAAGCTGGAGCCAATGGCAAGTACAGTCATGGAGGTCTGAGGAGTAAGAATAGTGTGGATATGCAAAAGGAGATCTGGACTCAAGGGCAGCCAGGAAGGTGGGTACTGGGGCCACAGGTGGTGGAATCTTTGAGTGAGCACTACCTCCTCTGTGGGCTTCCCAACTTCCTCACCCACAAAGGAGGGGATGTGAATGAGAGACCTGGAGAATCAGGGAAAGGGAAGCTTCGGGTTTGAAGAGAATGCCTATTACCACTTCACCAGCATCCATGTGGATTGAGTCTCTCCCTCCAGGAGATACAAGGTAAAGAGACAATTTTCATTGTCACAACTGTGGGGAAGAAAGCGTTTTATTGTCACCTAGAGGAAAGAGGTCAGGCATGCTGATAAATACATTATAATGCACAGAGAGTTCTCTGTAATAAAGAATTTTCTGGCTCAAAATGTCAATAGCACTGAGCTTGAGTAACCCAGTCCTACAGCAATAGGAAAAAATAAACTTCCCTACAGCCCTCAGCCTGGCATTCAAGGTCATGGTACAAGTACTCAGGTGACCACTAGAACAAGAGGGCATCTGAAGGGATGCTGCCCCGTTGCTGCAGCAGAGGCCACACAGGAGGGGGCCTTGGGGACCACTTCCTGAAGACTGCGTAGGTAACCAAAGTCCAGATTCTGATCTGCCAGTGCCTCCGATTCAACTAGCAGGTAGAATCTAGTTTTCCAGAATACCAAAGCCAGATAAGAGATTTAAGTCTCGATCTCTACTCAGAAGACTCCTCACCTCTGCCTGGACCTCCGGGCATTCTGTCTCCCTCACCCCATCAAGCAGCAACATCTGTGCCTACAAAGTGCTACATACTCTCCAGCTCCACTCCCACCCAGGGGTGGGTAAGCAAGGTCTAAATAGAGACTCAAAGGCCATCTGCTGGCCCTAACACCTCTGTGCCCTGGGAGCTAACCTGAGCATGGTTCTGGAGTCAGACAAGCATTCAATGAACAAGTCCTCAAGTTTCACTATGAAGAACAGAAGCGTGCCCTCAAATGTTAGTCCTCTGAGCTGCAGTCTCTTCACTCATAGAGACACTGCTTTGAGCACCTGTGTCTTAAGGATTTTGAGATAAAGTACACACAGTGTAAAAGACAGGCAACAGGTGATGCCAAGTAGGCGGTGAGTGGGATGGTATCTACAAGAGCCACCTCCCGGGCTCACAGCAGGCACCTCAGCAGGAGAGATGCATTTCCCCTGCAGAATCCAACTTTTCTCTCATCGCACAGAGGCCATCTGTTAAACTGGCTCCAGGGAGAAAAAAAGTTCTCTCTGAATTCTGTCAATTGGGCCCGCTACTATCTTGGAAACATGTAGTAATTTGGATTCTTCAAGTAAAAAAGGTCCTGGAATTTTTAATGTGTGCCTACCTCCCGCCAATGAAGAACATTGCACTTCCACCATGATATTACACAAGACACAGCTGCACCCTTGATCATGGCCACCTGTTGTGGCTATCTGTACACACTGGACATTCTAGGCCCTCTCCCATCTCAGTGTCTTTCCCGAAAGTGAATACCAGGGCGCTTGGCAAGATCCAGGTAATGCCATGTCAGCTCTTCCATCTCTCCCAGGACGGATCTGCATGACCCTCGCCCCTGAGAAACTATCAGCACGACAGCCCTCCTCTCCCAATCCTCCCAGTCTTCACTTTACCCCTTCTCAGTTTCATCCACAATCACACAAATCAGGAGTACTCCTCTTTAGTGCACTTTTATTTGACCCACCATTCACAAATTCCAAATTCGTTAATTAAAAAAAAAATTCACTAAGTATTAGCCACAAACAAACCAGCACCCACACTGGCCAAGAGTACACAGCAGTGAACACATACACAAAGCCCATGCCTCAAAGTGCTTGTTACAACGAAGAGGGGTGTTACAGGAAACAGACACCAACACACAGTTTGGTGGTAGATCAAGTCTGGTGATTGCCAGAGAGAGTTTTATCAACAAAGGAGATACTCTTCAGTTGACATCATAAAGATGAGCAGGAACTAGGCAGGCAGGAAAGGCAGAGGGAAGAGTTCAGATGAAGTTCTGCATTAAAAAGTGACTGTGGCAAATGGAAGGCATCAGAGGAACTTCAGATTTGCTGGAGTGGAAAGAGAAGATGGAAAGTGTAATGGAGAGGAGGCTAGAGATGTATGTAAAGACTGATCATGAAAATTATAATAATTTCTTTTAATTTTTTAAAAGATTATTTATACAGAACTGGGGTAATGCCAGAAGTGCAGGTACAGTGAGAGGATTCATCAGACAGAGTGGGGAGCAGAACAGACTGGCTGACGAAGTACACTGCTGAGGAGAGCAGTGGCAGGTCAGGAGAGGTCTGCCGCGCCATGTGGGTCACCTCTGGAGCGGGGATCGAACTCATGTTGAAGTGGGTTTAGCTTCTTAGTGCTGTGCTTTAACCCATTGCACCACCAGGGAGGGCCCAAAAATAATAATTTTAAAGAGTGAGGGACTTCTTATATCACTGGGAAATCATATATTTGTAAGCACAGGAAAAAACATCTAATTTAATGTGTATTTGTTGAATGCTTACCAATGTTTACTCCTTTCCTAGGGCACTTTGGGCAAGGAAGAAAGGAGATTACAAACAAAATGCAACCATTGAACTCTCTGTGGGAAAAAAAAGAAAAGCTATTCTTTAAGGCTATTCTTTAAGATGAGTTTTAAAATACGGTACAGGATCCTGGAAAGCAGGGAACGTATCTATTTAGTCTGGAGAGCCGGCCTCCAGCATAAAGCTTAGCACAGAGAGGTGCATGTTAAGAATAGAAGAATGAATGCAAGAGGCATGGACATCTGACAAAGACACAGCACACAAAGGAAGGCAGAGAGGTGGGGAGACAAAAGCCGAGAAACAGTTGGAAGTCTTCCATGAGGAGATAAGATTTGAAGGAGAGAAGAGGAGTGTGAATACATAGAGCTGCGTTAAAGAAAAGGTCCCGGAGGAGCCTAGGTCAGGGAGACTGGCCAGACAGGAATGGAGAATTTATTCTCAGGAGCTATGGGAGGGAGAGTTGGTAGACAAGGTGTATCTTCAGTACACGGACTCCCAAAGAACAGGATGAAGTCTATGGCTGACCCATAATACACTGCCGATTCCGCATAGATTTTGGAGAGAGGAAGAACCCCTCAAAAAAAAAAAAAAACCCTCCAAAAAACAATGTTTAGGAAGTCATAGGCTGGCTGTTAGGACTACAAAGAAAAAGAAAGGAAGGGAGCACAAGTAGTGGCTATTGTCACCTTGGTGGAATGTCAAAGGAACCAAGACTTGGTCAAAATGGTCAAGATCTACACTAGGTGTGGGGGAAGGGCAGGAGACCTCCTGAAGAGCAACTGGAGATCAGGTCAAAGAGTTCTGTGTTACAGCCCACCTCTCCAGCACCTCCACCACAGGAAGGGCTCACTTCCAATAATTGTTGGACTCCAGGATAACGAATGGGCCACACTTTCTGTGGGTGGAACAAGTCAACACATAATGGGTCTAGATCAGGAGTCTACAAACTAGGCTCCCCGGGCCACATCTAACACAGTAAGAATGGCTTGAGTGGCCCTCCCTGGTGGCGCAGCGGGTTAAAGCACAGCACTGAGAATCTGAAGCCACTTCCGCATGAGTTCGATTCCCGCCGGCCGCCTGCCCCAGAGGAGACCACATGGCGAGCCAGACCTCTCCTGACCCGCCCGCTGCTTCCCTCAGCAGTGTACTTTGTAGATCTGCCTGTTCTGCTCCCCACTCTGTCTCTGGTGAAGCCTCTCACCGCCCCTGAGCCTCTGGCCTGTACCCCAGTTCTGTATGCACAAATAAATAAATAAATCTTAAAAAAAAAAAAAAAAAGAATGGCTTGAATGGTTAAAAAAATCAAAAATATACTATTTTATGACCCATGAGATTTAAATTTCAGCATCCAAAATTTTCAGTATCTCACGCTGGTCTATAGGTGAGATACTGGGCTTGGCTTTTCATTTCTTCCTACTGCTCCCATGCAGCCAGGTCCAGGTATGTGAAAATCATCAACTTAAGGTGTGAACTTAGAGGGAGCTGGTTGGCCCAGGATTGTAAAGACTTTTCTTCTACCTTCACCATTGTGCACCGTGCACTGTGCTGTGTCCACCAGGACATGCTGGAGGATGGGTCTAGTTCAGGACAAGGATTCAGTTCCCAGTTCCCTGTGCTATCTATGTCCAAGATTACCCCCCACACACACACACACACACACAGACACCCCATAACTAAGGGCTGATCCAGGGAGTGGCCAGGTGAATTTATGCAAGAGGGCAACTTCACTGTCGCCCAGTGTGAGGGAGAACTTGGAGGGATGAGAGTAGCCTGGGCATAATTCAGCAGGGTGAGAGATCCTTCCCTACTGCAAAGGATCTTTCTCTACAGGGACTGAGTGTGTACAGGAACCCCCAGACTCAGAGAGTTAACACCCCAGGAGAGGTAAGGAGCCATCCTGGTCAGTGTGGCCAAGGAGGCCTGGTGCCAATTCAATTTTCACAGCAGCCCACCTCCATCGGAATGAAAAATCTTTTCTTAACACTCTTATTAAACCCTAATCTTAATCGTATTCATCATTATTAAGTCTTGAAATTGTCTGGAATATTTAAATAGAACCAAACTGAAAGTCAGAGGAATGGATTTAAAGGGACAGCTCAAATGCTCTCCAAGAAGCTGCCCATAATCACTGGAGATCCAGCCGCTGATAGAGATGAAGGCTTCTAAAGCAAGAGATTTCCACAGAAGCGCAAGGGAGGGGCTGCCAATTACATTTGGCCTGGGTAATATTAGTCTTTCTTTCAAAGGCTCCTCAAAAACTTATCAGGGAAAAGAACAGGCATAAAAGACGATGAATTAAGGGCTTATAATGTACCTCAGGTCTTGGGAAGATAGAAAAAGTGAACTGCTCTACAGCCCTCCCCCGGGCTCCTCTTTTCAGGCCCCAAAACAATGCTCACTGAATAACCCCACTATCTTGGTCTCTGTCTCTAACAGGATAATTTCTAGCAGCCCCCAAGAGGTCAGTTGACCTGGCCCAGATGTTATCTCCCAATACATGGCAGGAAGCCACTGGATTCTTTAGAACCATGTTCTGAAGAAGATATAATGGTCCTTTCATACATATAAATACATACGACATATGTATGCATGCATGTGTGTGTGTGTGTGTATTTTCTAAATAAGTGTATTTGGAGAAGATGGCCCTTTCATCTTACAAGGGCTGAATGAGCATGAGTTTATCAGGACTTAGGCTGCATGTACAGTGCACATTAGAGACACTTAGTCCTGCAGGAACCTACAGCAGCCACCGTTTTACAAAGGACCCTACCCAAGGTCACCGCTCTTGACTTGAACTAGTCTTCTGAAGCACAGTCCACATTTTTTTCTTCTCTGTCCCACTGGCTTTGACAATCTCCTACTGTCCCTCAGTTGGAAGGGTGGCAGATACAATGAAGGTAGAAGAGAGATTTCTCCAACAAGAAATATTTATAATACTATCATCATTATCAGGTTTGAATCCTAAATGTTAAAACAACCTATTTAACCTTTACTCTGGCTAATACATACATTAGGTTGGGGAACCTATATGCCGTCATAAAAATGTGGGAAATTGAAACCTGCTGACATAAAATCAAATAGCCCAGCCATAAAAGGTGTCGCTTTTATGTGATTATCTTGCCAATATCTTCGTGTTGCTAAACTAAATCAAAGTACAATTTTCCCCACATGCCCTGAATTTAATGGGAACCATTAATGGGTGTGATTCCTTATAGATCTCCTTGTCATAGAAGTCTGGCCTCTTGCGCCCTGCCCGATTAAAACGGAGCCACTGGGCTGTCGTTCGTTGCATGGCTTTGAGCATTTTGAATAGTGGCTCTGCTTGAAACACCAGATCTATTGACACGCAGGCTGGCATTCAGGGATTATCTAAAATATCTGGCACTGACAAATCTCTCCTCTGTACCCATAAATGATCTTTTATAGTACCCAAGAATGTCAGAGTAGAAGAGAATTTTAAGGCCATCTATTCCAGCTCTGGCTGGTGGGGATGCTGTCAAATGCCAACACTGACTGGCATCCTGGAACATGGAGTTGAGAAGGATTTTAAGGCCAGTGCCACACTCACAGGGTGAAGAATGTTGTGAGTGCATTGTCTGCCATAGGCTAGGTTGGTGGAGCAGAACTTATACCCACCATTGTGCTCCTTATTTCAGTCAATCCCTCAAGACACAGATGTAGAGAGAGGGACTCATGGAGGGGGAGGGACTTTTCTGAAGTCCCACAATGCCTATGTAACAGGGGTGGGATCAGAGCTGGGTCCTCCTCACTCCTTGTTCATCTTCCCATGATGGATGAACTCTGATGAAGGAGGAGAAGACACACTGGTAGGATTGCGGGCCCATAGTTTAGGGAAGGGGATCAAGCAGCTCACCCAGTGATGAAAGGAGGAAGCTCCCCAATTTCCAAGAATCCTGAATCCAAAGAGTCACTTTCAGGGAGTTCTCTTTTCTCTCCTTTCTACACCAGGTTGGAATATTGTTCTATGGATCCCAAATCTTTCCCCAAACAAGATTCCCTACAATTAGAGTCTTGGATCTTCTGGTAAGTGTGTCCTCGGTGAGGTTCTCACACCCTTTCTTCTAACTATCACCCACTGGGAATCTTTGATCCTTGACTTCATGCCTGCCAGTTTTTAAGGTGGAGAGAGACAGAAATGAATGGTGGCAACTAAAACCATCAGTCCCTCCATGCACACATCCATCGTCAGTCCCTACACAGATGCATCATCCTTTCTACCTCTGCAGACCTTCCCTGATTCCAGGCCCATGAGGTAAAGTTCCCAATTCTTACCTTGTCCTGTTAGCAACAGTTATAATTTGCTCAAACAAACCATTCACGCGCATTATTTTCCAATGTCTCTCAGACTTCCAACAGCCTAGACTGGGAAGAGTAAACGGCACTGAGACAGTGACTCCCAATGCATCCCCATGCATTACTAAAGGATCCTTAGCGATGTGTCTCTTTCCTCCAGTGCCCAGATATTACTTCTGAAAGCATGTCATGCGTGTGACTGGGACGTGTGACCTAGAGGTGGTTGTGTATGACTGGGGACTCTTCTGTGCCCTGGTACTCTCTGCCACTTGGTTACTATCTGCCCTGTTTCCACCAGTTCTACATAGCCCCCTCTGCACCATGACCACTGGTGACCCCAACTTAATCTTCTAGACCTGGTTCTTGAGTCACCACTTAAGAGAGGCTGTCCCCAACGCTATAGACTGAAAGGCTGTCAGCAGAATATACAAGTAATTATTTCAGCAGTAGATGAGAAGGGTTAAGGGCAGAGCTCTGCCTGGTACAATTGCATCCTCTAATACACAGCAGCCCCGTGATGTTGGAAAAGTTCCTCAGTCCCTGTATGCCTCTATTTCTCATTTGTAAAGTTTAACCAAACATAGCTATGGACTATGGAATCCAATGGAAAGAGAAAAAGGAAAAAAGAATTCATGTGGTCAAATCTAGAATGTAGTGTTTCAACCAGACTGAGCCTCAGCAAGTATGTATCATTTAGCACTTGAAATTTTGGGACACAATAATAGTGCATCTATCTACCTGTCTCCTGCACTAAATTGAGAGTTTCTTGAGCTCTAGGATTTGATCATAGCCATCTATGAATTCTCTGCCCACCTAATGCAGTGTGAGTTACATAGGAGCTCATGAATATTTAGCAGATGACTAAATGAATGAATAAATCTGGTGAATTTTCTAAGTCAGAGGGGAGAGTCGTTTTCCAGTATCCTCTACTGCTGGTGGCTTCTCCCTATCAGGACAGAGTGATGTGTCCTGTGGCTGTCACTCTGAGGCAGAAGGGGCACTCTCACTCATGACACCCTTGTACTCACCCTGCACTACTTTCATAATCTCTTGCTAACTCCAAAATTAAAATTCCTTCCTGTCTTGATGTGATCCCTCAGTGACAAACACTGATTTTTTTTTTTTACCCCTTCTCCTTGAGTTTTCAATGAAGCAGAAACCAACATGACTGTTTTATGTGCCTATTTGTCTGCACTAATGGTGTCAGCAGAGACAGGCACACCTCTCCGAAGAGTCTTTTCTTAGGAACTGGTGCAGAACAGCACAGGCAAGACACACAAGTGTTTAGAAGTGAACAAGGTACCAACTTTTTATTATGATTATGGAGTTGGCGTTAGTGTCGAGAGTGGATGTTACTATCGTCTTCGTATCATTTCTGTTCTGCATTTAGTGCTACTGACTCTACCTCTAGTCATTTATTAAACAAGCAGGTACTGAGAATCTTACTGTGTGGCCAGGTCAGTCACATTCCAAGCTCCCAGGTGCATCATTCAGATCATTGTCTACAGAATGACCAGCACCACCTGGGACCAAACTCCCAGACACAGCATCCCTACAGTGGACAGTGCTACAGTTGCACAAATGCGCAAGATATAGGCTCCTTCTCTCAAAAAGTTCATAGTCAAATAGGTGATTAATACTTGGGATGCACATAAATTACCAATATTTGTGGTGTTGGTAAAATAGAGGCAGGTTCAGGGAAGTCAGGCATTCCAAAGGTATGTGTAACTGTCTATGGGAAGGTCTGGGAAGATTTCTGGAAGCTAGTGATATTTGATCTGGGTTTTCAAAGATGCACAGGAGTCCATTAGGCAGATCAGACATGGCACTGGGGACAGAAGCTGTACAGGTCCAAGAAGAGAAAATGGCACGAACAAAGATATTTAGGCATGGTGGAGCATGGCCTTTTAAGCCACTAGTGCTTTGTGAGAGCACTCGTTTTGAAGGTGTTATGGAGAGCAAAGCAAGAGAAGGAGACAGCATCAAGTCACAGAGGACCTCAAATGTGGTGGTAAAAAGCTAAGATTTGGCAGTAGCTCATAGGGAGCCATGATGGGATGGGCAGTACTAGTGAGTCATAATCACATTGGGATGGCAATAAGTTCTTGTCGTTGTTTGTCCATTCAAACTCTTCCCTGTCGTGGCTTAGAACTGGACTGCACACGACCCAGTTTCCTGAAATGGACAAAAGCAGATCCAAAACAAGAACCAGGACTCTAGCTCTGGAATTGTGTGGGAAGAGGGGTCCCAGGGCTGCCAGACTAGTCTGGCAGACAGACAGGTCCCACGGGCAGACTGGCTAATAGATGGCAATCGAAATCAACCAGCAGTTGATTGCGGGCAGTTTTCCACGCAAGCAGAGCAAACCAGTGTGTCCCACAGACTCAGCACCACTAAGTCTAGACAAGAGCTGAGCATTTAGGAGCACTGGTGCTACTTCAGTTCCAAATGGCTCTCCTTCTGCTCCCTTTCAAAACCCTTCTTCATCTTTTACCTTCATTACCTGTTGGCCATTTCATGTTCCTAGGTGGACACTACGTGAGTCGGGGGTCAAGTTTATTGACCACCATGTTCTCGATTGCCTGGCTTATAGATTGCTCATTAGTTATCTAATTACTGTAAAGGAATGAATAATGGCCCCAAAGACTTTTACATGAACCCTGCAACCTATGAATATGATACTCGATGTAATAACAGGGGCTTGGAAGACATGATTACATCAAGGATCTTGAGATGGCAAGATTATTCTTAATTATCCAGGTAAATCCAGTGCAATTATCATGCTCTTTGTACAAGGGAGACAACAAAAGGGTCAGAATTAGGGAAGAAACTAGGATCATGGAAACAGAAGTTAGGGAAAGCACTAAGTCAATGGAATAGGGCCATGAGCCAAAGAAAGAATGTCAGGGACCTGTAGGAACTCAAAAGACTAGGAAATTGATTCTCCCCCTGGAGTCTCCAAAGGGAGGGAGCCCTGCCAACATCTTGATTTTAGCCCAAAAGACCCATTTCAGACTTCTAGCTTTGAGAAGTGTAAAATAATAAGCATTCATTGTTTTAACCACACAGCTTTGTGGGGATTAGTTACAATAGTCACAGGATATTAATACCATGAATGGCTTAGTACTATTCTGAGGCTGGAGACAAGGGACATCACAGAAATGGTGTGACCAGAGCCAGGTCTCAGATCTAAAGGAAAACAAATAACAGTACAGAAGATAATCATTAGAGTTTGGAGTGTATGTGCACACGGTTTGTGCGTATATTTCTCAGGGACTGTCAAACTTCAAGAGACCTTCATGCACACAAAGGCAAATACTCATACAGCACTATCCCAGGCCTGCCAGAACAACACTCACCAGGAAGAAATTCCTGGAGACAGGAGCAAGCGTGGATGGACAGCCTCCCATCTTATATTGCACTGTCTCAGACACAGCTCTCTGGCTGGAGCAGACTTCAGACTCAGAGGGAAAAACTATTATATTTATCTTATTTTATTCTATTGTGGTAAGAATACTTAAGATGAGACATACTCTCTTAACAGATTTTTAAGGGTACAGTACAGTATTGTTATCAGTGTTGTAAAGTAGATCTCTAGTACTTACACATCTCCAATAACTGAAATTTCACAGCTGTTGATTAGCAACTCCCTTCCTTGCCCCAAACTCTGGCAAAACCTTTTACTTTATGAATTTGAATTCTTTAGACATTTATCTAAGTGGAAATCACGTTCTTTTTGATTTTTTGTGACTTGCTGGTTTTACGTAACATAATGCCCTCAGGTTCATTCATGTAGATGACAGGGACTCCTTCTTCAAGATTGAATAATATTCCATTGTATGTACAACCCACATATTTAAGTACATTGATCATTACATTGTTTCCACATCTAGACTGTTGTGCTCAGTGCCAATGTAGACATAGGAGTGCTAATATTTCTTCGAGAGCTTGATCTCAGTTCTTTCAGATAAAGAGCCAGAAGTGGACTGTACAAACATATGCTAGCTTAAAGTTCAATTTTTAAAAAATATTTCATACTGTATCCATAGTGACCATATCATTTTGAATTCTAAACAACACTATGCAAAGGTTCCATCCTCTTCGACTTGTTGCCCATGTTTTATAGTAGCTATTCTATGAAGTATAAGGTACTAGCTCATTGTAGTTTTGACTTACATTCCCCTAATGGTCTTGAGGCTCTATGATTAAAGAATCCAAGCGCATCTACAGTATAATTAGAGGTTGGGACAGAAGCATCAGGTCTGCACTCATAGCTGGAGTGATCATCTGCCCCTCTCATGTTGTGATTGGGAATCTAAAGCCCTGTGGTTGATCTCAATTGATTAGACATTGCACTATAACTGCGTTCCAAGGAACTCTGTCAGCATCTCTTCTGAGAGACCAGCCTGTGAGGAGTGAGTCTTCGACAAGTTCACGTTTGCCTCTCAAATAAGGAATCTAATGTTAGGGATCATCCAGTGTAATGTTACTCAAGGCATGTCCAGAGAGAACGTATGTCAGAATCTCCCAAGAAACTGACCATCACTCAATCAATGCAAGCATATTCCAGGATTGCACCCTAGTCCTATTAAATAAGGATCTACGGGAGTGGTATCCGGGAATACGAATTTAGTCACCATCCCCTTTCAATGCACTCTCATGGACAGATTTGAAAATTACAGATTTGAAATCTGTCTATCAACTCAACATGTTAATTGTACATTGGGGAAACTTTCACAAGACCACACAGAAAGTACATGATGGCATATCTGTTCCCTGACCTCATCAATCCAACAATCTAATTTAGAAAGACCAGCTGATAGACACCCTTAAAAAAAAAAACTAGCAAATTTATGCTTCAAAATTCTCTGAGAATACTGACATCTATATTACATGTAATCATCACAACAGCCCTAAAAGGTAGGCTTTTTACTTTGCACATGATCCTTCTGATGAAGAAAAGGAGGTTCCATGAGATGAAATCACAGCAGGAGCTTTGATTCCAAAGCCAGGGTTCTTTTATTCATAGACAAGATCTAAGAGGAAACATTCAGTGCAACACAAGTAATCACAGGACGAGCTGCAAATGGAAGTCGGAGGTTCTGGGGAGCAGGAAGGTGAGGGAGGGGTTACCTGGAGAAAGCATCTTAGCCAAGGAGAATTTTTTGAGCCAGGTTTTAAAAGACATTTTAAGTTGACTAAAAGGAGTCATAGATTTCAGGGTCTTTGCCATAATGAATCCTAAAAAGAGTGACACTGGGGTATTGAAAGCATGACTGTAATGTTTCTGGGGGGAAAATTAACGGTCTAATCCTGCGGAGGACGGATATTGGTGATTCTGACTTATGTGCACACCACAGAGCTTCTCTAATCAGCTTTTCCTCTTAGTGCAGCTCAGGGTGAAGGCTGAAGGCTGAAAATAGTCCACTCCAAAATCCTTTGATTGCAAAGTGCTTTGAGAGAGAAAACGTGGGTGACAGACTAATAAAACTCAGGAACAGCCTGCATTTGTGTTTCCCCACAAAGTCTCTTCCACCCCAAACTTTCCAGCTACCATGACAATAGCCCCCAGGGACTTCATGAAGGTCAGTACACTAGCCTACAAGTGTGAGGGCTTGTAGGTGGGTGCACACCCACATTTCCATTCAGGAGAGGATGTATTTTCCCAGCACAGGTACAGCCCACAGCTGGGACTGCTCTCCACCCCTCATCCAAGCTCACATCCTGCCTGGAGGACCCAGTGACTGAGGGCTCAGGAGTATAAAGGCTGGTGCACCTCAAGGCAATTGTAGAGCTGTTTCGGTGGCAGAGCGCACGCCATCCAGGGGCCGCTTCACAGCACCCTTCTCTCTCAGCATGGTCCCATCTCCTGCCTCAGCAGATAAGGTTAACCCCAAGGGCATTCCCACTAGACACCCACTTGTTCATCACCCACTCCATCTGGCATCTTCTTCCCAAAGAGCCTGACCAACCGTGGGGTTGGTCAGACCTGAGGCGAACAGCAATTACCCCTCTCAGGGGTTCCAACTGTGAGGCATAGTTCAGATCCCCTCTTTGCAGATGGGGAAGCCACAGCATTCAGTGGTTTCTAACTCGCCTGCCATGACCATGGGGTGAAGAGGAGGCCACAGTGTGCCCTGATGTTTGCTCTGGCCACACATCAACCCCTGGGCTGGAAGCTACGCGGCGCCCACTCCTGCTTCCATCCATCTATTCTCCTCACTCTCCCCTCCTCTCGCTCCCACAGCATGTGATTTTTTTTTGTTTTGTTTTGTTTTTCATTTTCCATGGCTCTCATTACATTGTGCCTCCCTCACGAATATTTATTCACAATCTGTGTCCCTTAATGAACCGTGTTCTTTTTTGAGGACAAGAGCTATGTTTGATTCATCTGTATATGCCCACAGATGGGGGTGGGGGGAGGAATGAAATAAATGTGAGCTGAATTAAAGCAATTCTACATTGATTTACTTCTAATTATGGGATGAAAGCCTTTGTTCTAACATAAAAGAATGAAGTGTGTAGGCAGATTTTTTGTGGGGGGGGGGGAAGATATGAGAGACCCCACCAATACTTTTGAAATTATCCCCATTTTGCCTTGGCCTGTGACCACCCCTTGGAAAAGCCTAGGGTGAAGATAAGGAGCTTCTGAGGGCCTTGGAAAATTAAGACCCAAGGGGTGGTGCTGGGAGTGGGGTGGGGTGGGGGTAGAAAAGGCAGTTTAAAAAAAAAAAAAACCCTAAAGACAAAAACAAATATTAGTGAGAAATCTGACAACAAAAATTTAGATTAAGAAATTAATTGGAAGAAAGAAAATTAAATGGTGTAGGAGTTCCTTCCAATAGATTCCGGGGTTGTAAAACGACATCTCTCGCTCTCGTTCCTCTGCAAACAATTCCAAGTGTAAATGTATTTTTGGCACAAATGGCTCTGTCCTAAGATTCTTGATTATAATTATAATAATGGGTTTCTGAAAGCCTGCAAGTGGTTCTGGGAATGATAATAAGGGTTGAGAAAAGACATGTTGTTTATGTGGTGAGTGTTTGTGGAATATTAAATGAGGGTGGGAAGAAGTGCTCATTCTATACTTTCCCCAAACTCCAAAATACACAATTACACCCAAGCAGCCCGTCACAGCTTTCCCACCACCCCGCCCCCACCGCGGGTGCACACACCATCAGCTGCATTATCCCACAGATCCCAGACTGTGGCGGGGGAGAGGGGAGGACTTTTCCGTTTTCCCTTTTACACTCCACTCTTCTAAAACAACTTATTTCTGCATGAAGAGGGGATCAACCCAGTCTAAGAGATGCTGGTCTTAGCCCCTTAGGTAAGCTCCTTCTCTCACGGCTGCTGACCTACCAGGTTATCCTGAGAACCTAGAACATGTACCTTCAGTCAGTCAGTTAGTCACCGGCAGGAATACTGTTCCAGTTCTCCTTTAAGCCCTCACAGTCCTGAGTGGATGGTTGACAGCGCAACTCACCCGCCTTCTCTTACTCTGGAAGCTCCCTGAGAACCTGCTTCATTGCTGCTCTTTTCTATTATAGTAAAACACACAAAATGTAAAAAGGAATCATTTAACCATCTTAGACTATGCCATTCAGTGGCACTCAGTCCATTCACAATGTTGTGTAACATCACCACCACCCAGTTTCAGAACCCACACTTCACCCCAAAGAAACTCCTACCCACTAGCCAGGAACCCCTCATTCCTGTTCCCTCCAGCCCCTGATTGAGGCACTGTTCTCACTGTTCCAATATCCAATCTAGTAGTAGGTCCTAATGAATGTTTATTATGCCTAACTATTGTCCATTTACGTGGCCATTAATGGATGCTCTGTCTGCCTCAGTGGCTATCTGTCTAGGACAGTGACTGTCAGGCAGTTTCTATAATGATGGTGAGGATCCCAAGAATGACAGCTGCCTTTTCGTCAGTGTTACTGTGTCTCAGCACTGAGCTGCTGACAAATGCACCCCCCAGTTTGATCCATCCAACTCTGAGGGAGACATTATTGCCCCCAATTTAGAGGTAAAGAAACAGAGGTATATAAAGCTCAAAGATTAGAAAGCAAATTGGTATGACCTCAAAGCTCGATGTCAAAAATGAAAGCATTAGCAAGCAAGACTGTTTTTATACTAAAATGATCTGGCAGGGTCTTAGGTAACTGCTGTCTGATCTTCCCTGTCTGAGAGCCCCAGGTTGTGTGACTCACCAGGACGCCCAGGTACATATATGCCACCTTGTCACTGTCTGCTTAAGAAGTAGGACTTGACAAGCAGTTCCTTCTAGGAAAGTTTCCCAATGCCTTTCTGAAAATGGTGCCTACCCAGTGCCCACTCTGTGTCCTGTGACTTCACGCATTTTCCCACCCAGTGCTATAAGATGACTGCCATCTTTCTCCAATAAAGACTGAACCAGTTGAGAAACAGATGTAGACAAAGATGGACAGAGATTAAATGCTAGGACCTTCCATTACATCCCCCCAATGGATACTTAGGGTCAGTCAGTGGGGAGAGCTGGGTTGGAAGATCTGACACCTACCCAGTGTTCTGCATAGAGGCTCTTGTCTGACACACACCCAAGGGAGAGGACTCATTGGTCCTAGGTCTAGTGGAAAATCGTGAATGAGAGTCTTTGCCCATGTCAACATCAGACATCACTACTCTGCTGGGAGAAGACTGGATCTCAGGAAAGAGATAATTCTTCCTACTATTAGTATCAGCCTTATTATTTGAATGAGGAAACCAAGGTTCAGAGAGGTTCAGTGATTTGTTGGAAGCCACACAGCACAATTAAACAAAACTAATTCTTCTGATTTCATGACCCATGTTCATTTCATTATTTGGTACCATCATTTATAAGAGTTTCTTCCTGACCAATACAATAATAGTGTTGAATTAACAACCTGCAACAAACAACCCAAATTTCACTGAATGGTCATTTTATGTCAGGAATTTTCATAAATATTTTACATAGATTATTTAGTACTCCAGTGGCTCCAAGAGGATAGTAGTAATTTTCCATTTTATAAGTGAATATTTTAAAATTTAAATGACACATCTAAGGTCACACAACGGGGAGGTGATTTAGACAGGAATTACAGAGACAAACTCAGTCCAGATATTTCTAGCACACAAAAAGACTGTGTCCAGGTCCAACTCTTTTAGCCTGGATTAAGACTACTTTATGGTCCACATGAGTCATGGCCTCTGACCCAGCCAGTTGGCAGTCCCTCCCCTTAGATGAGACCAGGAAGGTCAGACTTGAGTAGGGCAGCCATCCCACACACAGCCCTAGGTACCAGGTCCACATCAGACAAATAGCAGCAGAGGCTAATTTGCAAAATGAAGTGTTTAAACAAATACCACTGAACCCAGTACAGACTCAAACTTGTCCCATTCACTGCTTTGTCCCCATGGATGACAAATGAATAAGGAATCTCACTCAGTTCCTTCCCCAACTCAGTTCTTACTTCTCCCCACCCCTGATTTGATGCTTCAACCACCCCTATCATCATGTAGTTTCCTGATTATTTCTTGTTTCATCATAAGGATTATTTTCTTACAGAAGTGTTATTTTTCCCCCAGTGGACTAGACAACTCCTATTTACCCCCCAAAACCCATCCCAGTCATCTCTCCTATGGAGCTTACCTAGACTCTCACCATTACTGTAAATCACTCCCTACTGATTACTTCTTTATTCCCATTTAGAACCATTTACTGTTTGTTTTCTCTAGTCTGGCAAGATCTGCAGAGGATAACTAAGTCTCATTCACCTGTATCCTAATACAACTCTGGTGATGAGTTGTATTAGTCATTCAACTTAAATCTCCACCAACATGTTTAAGTTGCGTCCAGCCACACAGATACCAGCCCACATTCTCATAACTAGTCCTCATAAGTACTGTGAACTGGCTTGACATGAAGCTAATAAGCAAAGGTTATAATAACTGAAAAAATTTTAAACTCCTACTTTGGACTTTTTACTCTCTTTCATCCCATTTTTGGCCTTCTTTTTATAATGTTATAATAAAGATATAACATGAAAGTTGACAGTTCAATCATTTGAAGAGTAAAAATCAATGTCGTTAATTACATTCACACTGTGCTACAATCACACTATCCCCGAAACTTTTTTCATCACCCCAAACAGAAACTGTCTACCCACTAAACACTGATTCTTCATCACACTCTTCCCGCTGCCCTTGCTAACTTCTACTCTGCCTTCTGTCTCTAAGTACTTGCCTGTTTCAGATATTTCACATAAGTGAAATAGTATATTTTCATTTTGTGACTGGTTTCTGATACCTAGCATGATGCTTCCAAGTTTCATCCATGCAACATGTATCAGAATTCTGTTCCTATCTGGAATAATAATAATATAGATCACATTTATCATCCATCCATCCCCAGCCACCTGCAGTTTCCTTGGCAGGTGACCATAAATAATGCTACTACTACGGACATCACGAGTCTTTGTGTGGATCCATGTTTTCATTTCTCTTGAGTGTAGACCTAGGAATGGAGTTGGTGGGTCCTCAGTAATCCTGGGCGTAGTATGTTGTTTTTTTGGATTTTTTTTTTTTGAAGAATCACCAAAGTGGATACATCGTTTTACATTGCCACTAACAATATACAATCATTTCAATTTCTCTCCATCCTTGACAACACTTGCTATTGGTTGGGGGTGGGGGGCTTATTAGCTTATTGTAGTCATCCTTACAGAGTTTTTCCATTTGCTTTCCCCTCATGACCAATGATACCGAGCGTCTTCCATGTGCTCATTTCACCATCTGTATATATCTTCTTTGCAGAAATGTCTCTTTAAATCATTTGCCCCTCTCATTTTTTCCTGTCTTTTTCTTCTGTGGCTCTAGATTAACATTAAACCCTTATCATATATATGATTTGCCAAAATTTTCTCCCCTCCCAATTTTTAAAAATAATGTTTATCCATAATCTTGTATCAAAACCATCTCACATGTTCTACATCATTGCAGTTTTGTACCCATTGGGTTGAGTAAGTCTGCCCCAGTGTACAGAGAAGAAATCGAGATTCATGAAGGTGAAGTGACTCAGTTCAGGTTACTCAGCTGGGAAGAGACTGGGGCAAAAAAAAAAGCACAAACTTCTCAATCTACTGCGCCAGCTTTCCTCTGTCCTCAGTGGATGGTCCTGGGTCAGAAACTCCACAGCCTCATCAGGAACCCTGATGTCCACCTAGGAAACACTCAGACACCTTGCCTCTTGAAGCCCACTCTGACGGGGAAAGTTCAAGGGGGTAACTTCCTAAGGGGAGTTCAGGCACAAACTACCAGCTTCGTGCTCCCACGCTCCCCACAGGAACCTTTCTAAGGTCAGTGCCCCGACTCCCCTGACAGTTCACCCTTGCTCCTTGGAGACACCATGCTTTTATATAGCAGGCTGCTCTCACTCACATCATCTCTGTCCATTAACAACACAAAGCTGCAAATATGCATTAGCAGGCTTTACATTTTGAAATCAGCGCCAACTCAATAGCATTATATGATTAAAGAGCAACCATTTATGACTCATAACCGAGCCATTCTTCCTCAACATGCTTTATGTTAAATGATATACAGGAATAAATGTGCGTCAGGAGATCATAACACCACTTACTGAGCACTTAATAGATGCACGCACCATGCTGAACACTTTCCATTCAATATCTCATTTAATCTTCCGCCAGCATGTGTCATCATCCATGATGACGGCAGGTTCCCTGATGGCGCGATTGGAGGCTGGGCCCACACAGAACCTGGCACGTTGTGAGCACTCATAGGAAGGATGCATTTCAGAGCAGCTGACATTCAGCAAACACCTGCTGTGTAAAAGAAACCTCTCACTGGCAGCCCCACAGACCTCAAGATGAGCATTACTATTTTGGTATTCCAGAAGAGAAAAGCAGGTTCTCTGAGACATTTAATAACTTCCCCAGGTTTCCCTAACTGGAAAGTAAGAGTCAAATACTACCCAAATCCTCAGTCTCAGAAAGCAAGACTTCTTTCCACTACACTATGAATGAAGGTGGGGGGTTGGGGGGAGAGTCTAGTTTGCTACCTCAAAGTGCTTCTCTCTAGTTAATAAATCAGACTAATGCTCCAGGAGAGAATCATTGAGTCTATAGTGATAAGCAAAAATCACTGTAACCGGAGTCACAGGAAGGAAAGCATGACCGGTGAATGGAAAAGTGAGGGAAATGGAGAATGGGCTCCCGTTTCAAAAGGCTCAGGATTTAGAGGAGACTGGGCAAGGGAGCAACCACATGGGTGAAGATGTAGAGGCAGGCGTGACGAGGCATGGGCATCCGTCCTAAAGAGCAGGATTGGGAGCTCAGAGGAGCGGGTGGCAAGGGGTGCTGACCACCAGAAAGAAAAGCAGCACTGCAGACTCCGGAGCTAAGCAGTCACGGCAGGAAAGGGGGGTGGGTCGCTATGCAGAACGAGAAGGGCCTTCTTCAAAGGAGGATCCTATGGTCTTCCTGGTGGTGCAGCAGCAGGTTAACGTGTAGCACTGCAAGCCAGCCACAGCTGCTTCAGTGTGAGTTTGATCCCCGGTCCTACAGGTGACCCACATGGTGCAGCAGACCTCTCCTGACCCGCCCGCTGCTTCCCTCAGCAGTGTACTTCATCAGTGGGCCTGTTCTGCTCCCCGCTCTGTCTCTAGTGACACCCCTCACCGCCCCTGCACCTCTGGCCTGTACCCCAGTTCTGTACACAGAAATAAATAACTCTTTTAAATAAACAAAAAAAAGGGGGGGAACCCTGCACCTGCGGTGGATGTGATGCATGGTAAGTGTGCTCCTGGGCAAACAGCTGAGCAAACAGGCAAATGAACGAGGGGACATGGCAAGCTGGGTGGCATGGGCTCCCCATGGGCTGAGCTCCCCTGCAAGAGTCCAGGCAAGACTCAGAGGTACACCCGCTGAAGGAGACCACAAGAGAGACATTCTTCCTTGCCTCCATCCTCACTTTCTCTCACAGCCCAGGAAGCAGGCATTGTTTCAGGTTTCCCTGGCAGGCAGAGATAACCCGGGCAAGAGGTGTCTGTCACAAAGTAATGTGTGGATGAGCAAAGAGGCTGTGCCAGAGGTACACTTTGTGGCAACTTTCCTGCCAGAGATAGAAATCGCACAGGAGGTCTAGGCGTGTGCTCCAGAGGGTGTCACAGAACAATAAGCCCATCAGTAAGGCTAAAATAAGATGTGGGATGCCAGGTCCCGAACGACGAGAGCAGCGGCCCTTTGACGAGCACTTGGTTTGTTGACTCATTTGCATTAAGAACCACACTGAACCCGACCTTAGAGAGCAGAGCTGAAGCTTCTGCTCTGTGTTGGGCTTTTCAATGGAACAAAATTTTTTGACAATTCAGCAACTATCAGCTAACAAATTCTGAGGCTGGTTTTCCTCATGAGTGTAAGTCTGCTTTACCCTATGGGCCTCTCTCTCGCCAATTAAACAAAGCAATGTCTAAAAATACCTAGCCCACAAGAGAAACCAACTTGTGGATCTGCTCATACTAGTTTCTTCCGCCCTGATTGACTCTCTCCGCTCCCATCTGCAGAGATGAGAGGTTGTCCGTGCAGCCTAATTCTGAGCCACCCTATTCCCTGATCTGCCTTCCTGTGTTTATCCATCTCACACCAATCCTGTCTTCTCTTCCTCCATCCTCATGCCCACCCTTGTCTCCCTCCATCTTTCCTTCTCTCCACCCACTTTCTCTCCTTCCCCCTTCCATCCTCCCCATGCATTCACAGAAGGCTTCTTCCATGCACCATCCACTGGGCCGGTGCCGACGGTAGCTTCTGCCCTACCTGCGACCTCCCACTTTCCACCTTGTCTGCTATTAACTGTGTTCTGCCTACAGGCCTGTTCTTCCTCCTAAAACCTCAGTAGCATTAATAATCTATGACTCTCTGTCAGACCAGAAGAAGGTTAGAAAAAACACAGACTATGTAGAAGCTGTGATTTTGATCACGGTGTTTCCCTTCTCAGTCTTCGTCTCCTCTTTGCTAAGCTAGAATAGTAAAAGCAAACTGTTCAGTAACTGGGAAGAAAAAAAGTATTCAGTGGAGTTTAGGTACTCAATGATTGGTTACTATCAGTATCAACATCAACATCTGTAGAATAAAACTGCTAATAGTTCCCTTGTATTAAGACCTCTATGCTTGCAAAATTTGAACAACTTGCCTGCCGTTCTTAGCATGATAATCCAAATCCTTACAATGGCCTGTGAGACCTTATAGGAGTCCCCCACTACCTGGCGATCCAGCATCATCTCAAATCACATTTATCCTCATTCCTGCAGTCTCCATTATACTATTCACTTCCCTTCCACCCTGGCCACTACGCTCTTCAGTGGTATTCCTGGTCTGCTTACTTCATGGGGAATTGCAAAGTTTCCTGTGATGTAAGTGCCACTGGTCTTTCAAAACAGAACCCTTATGCTAATGAATCATGGCCACATAATACAAGCAAGAACTCAATCCCCCTTATGGTCAGCTTCTCCTAACTAGGGACTCTGTCACTGCAGCAAAGCCAGCCCATTCTGACTTAGGGTCATAGGGTCTTTACTCCAGCTGACCCCTCTGCCTGGGAGTCTTTTTCCTCTCCATTTAATAGCTCCTTCAGCTCTCAAAATTCAAACATTCCTTCTTCAGGGAAGTGTTCCCTAATTATGTCATTCTCCCCCATCAGAGGCTCTTATCTTATCAAGTATCTCTCCTTTACAGCTCTTCTCAAAGTGGCAATTTTACCTTTATTTATTTGATGATTTTATTAATTCCCATCTCTCCCCCCAGACTGTAAATTCCATGGAAACAAGGTCCAGATCATTATTTTATCCTTAGCACACATCATCGTGTCTGGTACATCTCAGGCCTTAAATAAATATTTGTGAAAGGGAAGGAGAGGTGAGTAACTGGTTGCCTGGGAAAAAGGCACATTGCTCTCAGTTTCTAAATCAGCCCCAACCTGCTACAGTTAAGTTGGCTGTAACAGGCATCACTGATGCAGGAAGAAATCAGGGTATTTTACACATTTGCCTTGGGGAAAAAAATGCAGAGAAGGGCCCTCCCTGGTGGCGCAGTGGGTTAAAGCGCAGCACTGAGAACCTAAATCCACTTCAGCATGAATTTGATCCCTGCCTGCCCTGGAGGTGACCCACATGGCACAGCAGACCTCTCCTGACCTGCCTGCTGCTCCCCTCAGCAGTGTATTTTGTCAGTCTGCCTGTTCTGCTCCCCACTCTGTCTCTGGTGAACCCTCTCACTGCCCCTGCACCTCTGGCTTTCACCCCAGTTCTGCATGCACAAATAAATAAATCTTTTTTAAAAAATGCAGAGAAGTTGATAGAGCCCATAGTGGTAAGGCCCCTGACCTGTTTTGGCCAGCCAAACTCAACTCAGGTACCCCAACTCAGCTGCGTGCATGTGTGCCTGGAGGCACCATGACAGAATCCCACCAGAATCGGACATGGCCCCACGTGCCTCAGTCTCCCTGGTTGCCAAGCCTGGCACCGATGGGTGCTCCTTTGTTAACACAACTGTCTTTACTCTACATAAATCAGGTTTACTGGACACAGTGCATTTCAGAAGCCTGGGGACACCTCTGGGGCCTTGAAGTTCCATGGAACTCATTATGGAAATCAGCTAAACGCCGAGCAGTGAGATAAGTGTGAACTGTTTACCAGGCCCTTCCACCAGAGACACGGAGGCCACGCTAATGGGGGCTCATTTGTGGCCTTACACAGTCACTCAACCCTCTTTATCTGCTACTGTGACTAATCTGCAAGGAGAGAGGTGCATGTTTGCGTGGAAGAGCTCTGGGAGCTCAGTAAGGGGCGGGGGGCAAGAACAGACAAGATGGGGGATGGGAAGGAGGGGGGCAAGCCCTAGGCTACAGAACCAGCCAGGACCAAGTCACCCTCAGCATCTGAGAAGAAGCTGCTTCCTGCCTCCCCGGGCATAGATTCTCCCGCCAGTCATGTTTTTAAAGACCAGCAGAGATAACAACGGCATTTAAACTGATAGCCCTCTGGGAGGAAAACACTTTACAGTTTACAGGCATCTTCACTTTCGTTAACTTTTTTGAGACTTGCAGTATTTTACCAGGTGGGTGTATTGTGAACACCTCCCATTTACCAGCCAAGGCCGCGGAAACAAGCTCCAGGAGTAAAGTGACTTACTGGGATTATAACTGGGGAATTCAGTTTTCTCTGTTCCAATACAATGCACTTTCCACTTCACCAATGCTCCCTAAACGGGGGTTATTAGAATTCCGCTAATGGGGTCCAGGGTAACCTTCAACTTCTTGAAAATGCATGCAAGTTTTTATATGGTTATGAAGGTATTATTTTTCTGGGTAACAAATTCAACACTAGCATCATTAAAGCTCCTTCAGGGGGACTGAAATCTCTAAGACGTTAAAATCTAGGGGTGCTGAACTCTGTGAGGCATCAAGTATCTGGTAGTCCAAGAGGGCCCAAAAGCTGGACACAATTTTTTTTATCTATTTTTACAACATTCTTCATTTTTGTACAGGTGGACTTCCCACCACCACTTCACCATGGGCATCCCCATAGTTCCGTGGGCTCTTCCCAGCCTTGTTTTAATCCTGTCCCATTCTCCTCCTGTAGAAGGTCTCTGGTTGGGCCCTCCCTGGTAGCACAGCGGGTTAAAGCACAGCACTAAGAAGGTTAAGCCAATTCCGCATGAGTTCGATCCCCGCTTGCCCCAGAGGAGATCCACATGGCACAGCAGACCTCTCCTGACCCGCCCGCTGCTCCCCTCAGCAGTGTACTTCGTCGATCTGCCTGTTCTGCTCCCCTCTCTGTTCCTGGTGAATCCTCTCACCCTCCGCACTTCTGGCCTGTACGCCAGTTCTGTATGAATAAATAAATAAATCTTTATAAAAAAAAAAAAAAGGCCTCTGGCTTATAGTTGCTTATTTTAGCTTTTACTTTATTACAACTGCTAAAAATAGAGCTTCCATGTGATCCATCAATTCCACAACTGCTAAAAATAGAGCTTCCATGTGATCCAGCAATTCCACACAAAACATTAATTCAAAAGGACACCTATGTTTATTGCACAGGGAAGAACTAATCAGACCAAATGCCCAAAAATAGATGACTGGATCAAGAAGATGTGGTGCATGCACACCATGGAATATTACTCAGCAATCAAAAAAGCTGGACACGTTTTCCGACCTATTTTTCCCAAGGATAAAAGGTCTATGTTGAGGACCTCCCTGGTGGAACAAGGGGTTAATTATCAGCACTATGAAGCTGTCTGCAGCCACTGCAGCATGAGTTCAATCCCCAGCCAGGGAGCTGACCCACAGGGCGCAGCATTCCTCTCCTGTCTTGCCTGCTGCTCCCCTCAGCAGTGTATTTCAGTAGATCTTCTTGTTCTGCTCCCCACTCTGTATCTGGTGAATGATGAATCTTCTCACTCCCCATACCTCTGGGCTATAACCCCAGCTCTTACATGCATAAATAAATCTTAAAGAAAAGTCTATGTTGAGTGAGATATGCTCTCCAAGCCCCACGCTTTCCTGTTCCTCACCACTACCTCCATGAGCCTGCACAATGCCCACCCCATGGCCAGCCAGTGGCAGCTGGGCTGTTCCTACCCTGGGCACAGCCCCAGGACTCCCTCCCACAAAGGCCCTGCTAGCAGGCAACCTCAGAACACAGGTCTCCCCAGTACAGGGGTAGGCGGTGAAGGTGAGGGAGGTGAGTTGTGTGAGGTCAAGATCTGATTGTCTTGAACAGTAGCATCAAAATTTTAATAGGAATTAAGTATTATTTATCTTAATTAGTCTTTGGTGCACTCTGGGTTGAGTGCCTACCTTGCCTCCTTCTGTAGAGTCTGTAGACTTCCAAGGAGTCTGCCTTTCCTGATTCTTCAGTACACTACACTGACAAGCCCTGGGGTGTCACTTGGGGTCCCAGAGAACCTCCAGCTCCATCCTCTGGGCAACAAATTCAACATCAGCATTTTAAAGCTCTTTCAGCTGGAACTGTAAATGCATAATATGTGAATTAGAAAGCACAGGTCTGGAGGCATTGACCTGTAAGGGTTTAAATCCTGGCTCGCCTCTAAATTCCTTCTCAGGCTTTCACTTTTCTGAACCTCTGTTTACCCATCTGAAAATGGGGATGCTACTGATACGTCCTGCTGTGTCAGTGAGGTAGGGTGATTTGCAGACCTTGACAAGAAAGCAAACAGCAAGGCAGAGCCACTCCAGAAGCGGGCACAGTCAACGCCCTCTGCTCTGCTTCAATTTGGCTAAGACGAGGATGAATGGGTGGATTTGCCCTGTCCGAACACGATGCACTTCACCGACCTGCCTTAAATGAAGACTATTAGAATTCCACTTTGGGGTTCAGGGCACCCTGAACTTTGACTTACTTTGTCAGTTTTTACAAGAGCGCCTGCAGCCTCCCCCTGGTCCATGATCTTACAGCCCCGGCCGGAAGCCTGGTGCTCCTCTCCTGCCGTGTGCCCTGAGATCTGGAAACCAGCGACCTTGTATTTACAAACAAAGTGCCCACGCCAACTGACGAAGCTGTTGTGAGGATGAAACATGTCCGAAGCTCAGCCTTGCTTTTGGCCTTATCAGCTCTGGAACTGCAGGCTTGAGTGGGGAGGCAGTGATGTAACAAGAGAAGCCCATCTCACAGTCCTGGGAGCGGGGTGTCTGGGGTCTGGCACCAGCACAGCCAGGCTGTGGAGAAAGCCCCCTTTCTGCACTGCAGACGGCTGCCTCCCCATGTCTGCCTTCATGTAGTGGCGACACAGTGAGCTCTCCAGAGTCTATCCTTAAAGGACATTCACCTGACCAGATCAGACCCTGATTCTTCAGACTTCATTTAACATTCATTACTTCTTGAGGCCCTCTCCCCCAAAATACTGAAACCCTGGGTGTTGAGGCTTCAACACATGAATTTCGCTGGGACACACAGACTTAGTTCATAATGCTGACATACAGTGACACAGTGAATAGGAAAATGTTCAATACATGTGTAGATAAAAATTGTAGGAATCAGTAAAATGGAGAAACTGAGGCAAGGAGAATCCAGGGTGCTGACAGTTGAAACTCGAACCCCAGTGCAGGCTGCACCCAGCCTGTTGAGGCCTTGCTAAACTGTTCCCGATGAGGCAGGTCCAATGACAGAGCAGGTGACCCCAGGCAGCCTCCTGCTCCCCTCCCATGAAGGCTCCAGCCATGCTGAGACTTCCTTCCTGCTTGGAGTAGGATATCTGCTGTGTGGTGTGTGGGCTGTGTGTCTGACCCAAGGCTGGTTATCAGCCGCCTCTTACTGGGGCCTTTACAGCAGACTCCTGCATTTCCCAGAATAATCTCACTCATTACGATGCCGGCAGACTTTTCAAGCCAGCTCATTTTTCTTCCCTTTGTCTCAAATTCCAATACTCTGCCCTTTTCACAAGATTTCCAAGAGAGCAGCTCACAGCGCCCATTTTGCGGGTAGAAGGGGGGGTGGAAATGTCCCCAGAGGGTGAGCAGTATCTCAGCCTTAGTTTAAAAAAAGAAAAAAAAAAAGATGAAGGAAAGAGCTTTGTCTGCTAAATCTCCCCATTTTGGAATCAAATGTTATTTAAAATTCAGGACAAATTCTCAGCTCTCTTGCTGACAAATTCCACACAAGCAGAGAGGAGAGGGGGAGCAGAGTGATGACGTGTGGATGTGAGAGGTGCCTAAGCAGTCCTGATTAAGTGGCCATTAAATGAGCACCTACTGTGTGCCAGACTTTGCACCAGGCTCCAAGGACTCCATGCAGGCAAAACTGATGCCATTTGTCCCTTGCAGCTTAGTCTAGTGATGGAGACAGACATATTCATCACTGTTACCTACAGCCTCTGCTCCAGAGGAAACATGTGGTGCTAGGGAAACAGGAAACTAGGACCTCACTCCATCAGGGTTCTGTGGAGCTGCCCCAAGGAGATGACATTAGCTCTGGGACCTTAA
>NW_004567107.1:10354744-10370088 GCF_000260355.1 Condylura cristata | reverse complement strand
GTGAGGGAGGGAGAAAGTCTGCCAGGAAGATGGAACAGCCCAAGCAAGCCTCAGGTCAAAGGGAGCATCACTGTCTGCAGAGCTAAGAGGACACTAGCATCTTGGGATCCAAGAGAGTGATGGAGGAGGGGGCAAGCCTGGTGTTGCCCACAGGGTGAGGTGATGCAGGCTCCCACAGTTCCTATACAGTTCTGGGTCTTCCATCCCAAAAAAAAAGAGGGACCTACTGAGTTTTAAATAGAAGAGTATGACATGTGAGACATGCAGGTTGTAAACGCGACTCTACCCCATGAGTAGAGAGCAGACAGGAGGAAAACAAGGGAGGGAAGAGGCAGCCAGACACAAGAAGATGGCAGTTGGAGTCCCAGTAGAGGTGGTGGCGACTAGTGAGCAGTGCCAGATTCTCAGCAATAGCCCTGAAGATAGCATCAGCAGGACTGTGAAAATGGCTGCCTGTTCTCCTCTCCGTGTGCCCATGTTGACGTGGCTGAGGGCTCAGCCTTTCTTTGGCTGACAGCACAACAGCAGACGTGATGCAAACAGACGTGAACAGTGTGTGCACACTGGGGTTTGCGCTCCTTGCTGCTCTGGGGGCTGTGGAATCACATGAATGAGCCCAGGCAAGCCCACTGGTGGGTGGAGCAGTCACCTGCACTCGCCACTCAGCGTCCTGCAAGCTGGCAGACACGAGTGACGTGTGCTGGGCCGTCCAGCTGCCAGCTGGCCATTAGCAAAAGCAAGCCCACAAGGGCGGCTGAGGGTGTCTAGACCAGAATCACACAATCAGCTCACAGAAATAAACTAGGTAAGCAGAGGGTGGGGGGTGTGGGGGGTCACTTTAAGTAGCTGACTCACAGAAATGGTTTGACTAACCAATTTGTGTCCATTTTCTTTCAACAAAGCACAAACTCTGTAAGGAACGGGACCTAATGTATCTCGTTTACCAGTTCTGTGTGTCCAGTGCCTGGACAGTTCTAGAAGAGGAGACACTCAGTGCACATGTAACAGACAACTGAAAGAGTGAATGAGTGACAGTCATTTGGTTTCCCTGTGAAAGACTTTGCATACCAGCCCTAGGACCTCCCTCCCCCATAAATCGCGAGACACCCCTGAGAGGCAGACGCTGCAGGGGGAAACTGGACTCATACTCAGCTTTTACAGATGGCCGCCAGGAGCTCAAGCGGCGGCATACTGACACTGAGGACCAAGTGGGGAAAGGTCTATTGTCTACCTGAATGTGCTCTGTCCAGTCAGTGAGCTGACGAGGCCGGGAAAGCCTCTCCCGCTCGCTGTGTGCTCACAAGGTCCCAGATGCCTTACGCCGAGCCGAGCGTCCCCCTCCATCTTTCCCACAGCCTTAGGAGGGAGGCACTACTGCTGGAAAACCCAAAGGTAAAAGACTCGCCCAGTGGGACCCCAGCAGACCCAAACCCAGCTTCATGTCGTGGCTCTGTGATATCTGCACAAGAGCGACACAAGGGAGGCATTTATCCCGCCTGGGTGGCAAGGTAGGAACCACAGTGTGCCAGAAAAGACGCTGCAGATAACTTGGCTCTAAAAGAAGAACAAGCATTCTCCACGTGAACAAAGCAAGAACACTCCGGGCTGACAGCACAGTGTGAAGAGGCTGGAGGTCTGCCTGGGGAGGTGTAAGGTGCAAGAGTGGCCAGAAAAAACTGCATAAGGGCTGGGGTGTGGCACCAGGGGGGATGGGAGCCCACAAAAGCTGCAAGAGAAGGACACTCATTTCTAAGGCCCCCTGCAAAGTACCTCCTGCTGCAACTGCTCTCAGCTAGTCCACAAAGACCAGCAGCACCACGCTGGAGTTAGGACCTGCTTTCTGATCCGAACTTTGATTCCTAGCTGTATGACTATGAGAAACTAGATCACTTCCCCCTTCTGGACTTCAGTTTCCCCCTCTATAAACGGAAAATATAGGGCAAATCAAAGGAACTTCTATATAGTGATGGCTGTTCGGTATTGGAGACAGATTTAGTGTGTACACTGGATAGGTTGGAGAGTGTAAGGTGATTGGCATAGTGCTTGGCACACAGTAAAAGCCCAATAAGCAGGCACTCTATGGTGGCACCACTATGAAGCTGCCGCAGCCACTGCAGCACAAGTTCGATCCCCAGCCAGGGAGCTGACCCACAGGGCACAGCAGACCTCTCCTGACCCACCCGCTGCTCCCCTCAGCAGTGTATTTCAGTCCACCTGCCTGTTCTGCTTCCCACTCTGTCTCTGGTGAACCCTGTCACCTCCCACACCTCTGGCCTGTGCCCCAGTTCTGTATGTATAAACGCCCAATAAGCACTGGCACGTGACCTGTTGCAAGCATAACCCAATGGGCAGAACCAGCATCAGTGGCTCCAGAGACACACTGTCTGGATTTAAATACCTGCTCTTCCTTTTCTTGCTGTGTGACTTGGAGCAAATACATAACCACTCTGGGTCTCTGTTTCCTTGTCTACAAACTCTGGAATCCTAATGATGTCTATCCCCAGGGGTTGTTGTAAGGATTAAGAGAAAGATGCTCCAAAGTATTTAACTCCTAGATTTGGGTACCTACTACTCCATGGCAGCTGTCACGAAATAGCCCACTTTGCAGGTAACAAGGCTCAGAGGCGAGGAAACCTGCTCTAGGTAACACATTTAATAAGTGGTGAGGCCAGGGTTGAGCCTGAAAAATTTCCTATGGTTGGTCCTGCACCCCTAACGGATCTGCAACACCTCCCAACAGCGAGGAGCCTGTTAAAAGCACCGTCTCGTGAACAAAGTCTCTGAGAAACTCCAGAATAAAGAATGATGACTCCGGAAAAATTGAAATCCCTGGAGAGGTCGGAATTAATGTATGTTCCTGATATACAAGCATCCCACATTTCCAAGTTGGTTTTATGAGGGGAAGCTCTAAATTTCTATGATTCTAAGGTGGTAAATGATAATGACAAGTTATTAAACTTTGTTGGGGTAGTGACTACCTCAAATCCTTTCTGGAATGAGCAAGGTGTAAATAAATGAACGCCCAAGGAAGGCAGCCAGCAGCACCTTGGGCTGGGAGAGGGAGCAGTTCTTCCCACCTCAGCTCCATCCCAACCAGCTACATGACTTAAGCAGGGCACTTAGCCCTCTCTGCATCCACATTTCCATCAGTATGGTGACTTGGAATTTGTGTTCCCACCTGGGACACTTTTGATCAAGAAAGGGGGCAACAGTAATGATTTCACCAGCACCTCTGTATAAACTTTGTCCTGGGAACCCTGAGCCATGGGTGCCCTTGCAACCAAATGCAGAGATTGCGCCATTGTTTTTAAGAGTCTTTCCCATGCTGAAGTTTTATGACAAAATCCTCTGCTGAGAACTGATCTGTTCTGGGGAGTGCTGTTCTGGGGAGCTGGGATCCTATGAAATGCTTATCTAATAAAATGCAGGGGGGTTAGGAAGAAAGCTGGCCTGCATCTGTTTGGGGGGAAACAGAACCATGATTGATAAATGTTAACAGGAAAGAGGAAGAGACATCAAATGGCAGCTCTTTGAATCTCCACAGCACTCTCATGACAGGTCATGGGGCCTCCCTGCATTGCTCCCCAATCCTCAGGCAAATAAAGCCAAGCGAGAGATGAAATGTGCTTGCAGCAAAGCAAGAACTTTCCTCTCACCCCAAGTCTACAACATCTTGACTTAACTAACCTCATGGTCTTTGAAGTCTTGTATCTTCCAGACTTTTTTGACCCTTATCTATCAATGTGATTTCAATCCTAATCCTGCGTTTGGTAGTTTGTACAGACCAAGTTGAAGCGGTAATGACTCACATGTCTGACTCTTGGCATCTGGTTGTAAGGAAAATTCTGGAGAGATCTACTGCTGAACAGCTGTTGGAGCTGAGCGTGGGCTGTTTTCTGAGAAATCAATGGCTCTACCTGGTGACTCTAATTACCAGGACAGTCCAGAGCATGGTCACCTTGAAGATCTCTTTTTGAGGTGGTTTCTTCTCCTAGACTCTCATACAAGAAGCTTCTTGAACTTGGCGTCACTTGGAAAAATAAAGAGCTTTCAACCAGAAACACTTCATCTCTTGCTAGGCTTCTACTCTGGAATTTGATAGCATCATTCTTTAATAGAGCTGCATTTCTACCCCACATCAGAGATGATTGAAGGCAGGGGAACATATTCCTATGAGAAAGAGGGGTTTTCAGTCAAGCAAACAGAAATATGAAGGGTGATTTGATTAGAGTGGCAGCCTGGTCTAGCAAACTGAGCAATGAACTTGGAGTCAGGCCCCAAACACCATGAGACACTCGGGAAGGTACAGAACCACTCTGAGTCTCTCTTCTCATCCGTCTCACTAAACTTCTGGGTGGCTCAATAGCATAATGGGCACCAAGTGCTGAGAAACTCCAAAATGCCAGTTTGTATGTAAATGATGAGTGTCTTTCCGAATGTGAAGTGTTTTCAGAGAGGAGGTTGCATTGATCAATTATTCTCTTTGCTCATACAAGACAGACAAAGATCCGCAATTCCACAATCTGCACACATGGTGGTTTCAGACGGCATTTCCTTACAGTACAGCCTAATCCTGGAGGAACTCTGGCTCCTGCAAAAGGAGAGCTGAACCCCTAGAGTTAAACCTCAATAGGGGTCCAATGCGGAGGAGGTGGGGTGTGGAAGGGAGAGGAGGTCTTATTAAGTAAAACGAGGCTCAGAGCACAGAGCTGCCATTCATCATGGGTCCTTTGAGGGGAGCAAGTGAAGGAGAAGGGACCTAGGAAGTTGTTTTGCTTTTCTTTTGCCCACTTTCCTTAACTGAAAGGAGAGTGACGGTTAACGCATTTCTTGTTCCTTGAGGACAGAATCTGCACACAATTCATCTCTTTATGTGGCAGTAAATATTTAATCAATAAATGTTTTGTCAATGAGCCACCATTATACTGAGATGAAGAATTTCCAAATACCCAGTCCCCCTAAAGGCACCCCTAACTTCCAATGAGATCACTCCTGACTCCATGCCTTGCAAGAGAGGTCATCCTTACTTGTCCTAAAACCAACACTGACTAACAGAGAGTATGCAGAGCTGCATCCTCTCCTTCCACCCCTCTCCCCACAAGCCCAGAGGGGTGCTCTCTGCATCCCCAGCACTGCAAAGAGAAAGAGAGTAAGATGTCTCTGCTGGGTGTCATCTCTGGGTGGGATGGTTGTGAAGTTACTGGCAGAGGCGTCAGCTTGCAGAAGTTACGCCCTCCCCACCAAAGGGGGGAGATTTATGTGCTCCCTCCTTCTGCCTTTAATCATATTCTTTGGTTTTTCTCTTCTTTCTCAGGCTGAGCAGCCTTGCCCAATTGGCTTAGCCTCTCTTAATACAGCTACCCCTCCTGCAAAAATAAATATCCTAATTCTTATCCTGGGCTTCTGTGAGGACCAGATGAGGTAATGCATGAAAGTTATCTAACTTCATGTCTGGCACATTTTAAAGGCACAACATAGAGTAGCTGGTATTAATTTCTTCATCAACAGCTGATGAAAGCGTGGTTGGGGATTAAGTAAGGTAATATATGTAAAGCACTTCACTTGTGTCTGACACCTAATGAGCACTGCAGAAGTGGTAGCTATTATTAGTGGGGATAAAGACATGTGCATTACAAAATAATAACACTGCAAAATAGAAATGGATAAAACACAAAAAATACTAGGAGTCCTCAGCCAGATCAAAGCTGAAAGAGCAGCTGGAACTGGGTGAACCCGGGGTCACCGTTTCCTCCGCTTCTCTGGTAAGAATCACTCGGGATCTTCATCAACTCAAGTTCGTGAGCCACCATCAAATGTGCACAAGCTGTAGAGAAGGGGCTGCATGTGTAGTCAGCACCCCAGGATTTGTATCATAAGGGAAACTGGCCAAAATCTGGGCTGAATGCATCAAGTTGAGAGGTATAGCTAGGTGACAAAAGTAACAGGAACCTCCAGCTTTCTTTGAGAGCCAGGCAGTGAGCTTGCTCATCCCATTTACCACTGTGAAGATCCCCAGGAGACAGACAGGTATCAATAGGCCCATTTTGCAGATGAAGAAACTGAAATTCCAGGCATTAAAAGGACTTGCTCAAAGTCAAAAGAGGAAAAGCGCAGATCCAGGGTTGAAACCCAATCCTGTCGAATTTCAATGTCTGTGTGCTTTTCTTACAGCATTTTCTAGATACTCACCTGCTGTAGAAATAACCTGAACAGGGCCTTCCCTGGTAGCACAACAGTTAAGGATGCAACACTGCAAGGGAGTCACAGCCACTTCAGTGCGAGTTCGATCCCAGCCCCGGAGGTGACCCACATGGCACAGCAGACCTCTCCTGAACCCACTCACTGCTCCCCTCAGCAGTGTACTTCGTCAAACAACCTGTTCTGCTCCCCACTCGGTCTCTACTGATCCTTTCACTGCCTCTGTCTTGTACCCCAGTTCTGTATGCATGAATAAATAAATCTTAAAAAAAAAAAAGAAGAAAGTAAGAAAGAACCTGAACAAGGGCTTGGAGGGGGAAAGACTGAAAGACTGATGGTAGAGAAATGGTGACAATAGTGAGGTGATGGCAGGAAAGCTGGAGCATAGAGTGAGTGAAAGGTAGTCTTGAGGAAATGACAGGAAAGGGGTTCCGATTAAACTGCTATTATAAAAGACCCCAAAATAAAGATATTCATCCTTCACATGAGGGGCCCACGATGAGTGGCCCAGGGACTTAGGTTTGGGCAGTGGCAGCTCTAATGCATGTGGCCACCAGCAGCACAGGCCATCAGGTATTCTCTGCTGTCCTCAACATGGGGCTTCCATCCCTGGTCATGAGCTGCCCAGATACCCCCATAACTGAGTCAGAGGATGGGAATATGGGGCACAAGGAAGGAAAGTCATGTATTTAGTTAAACCTGGCATGAGGGGTGGTTGAAGGAATTATTAAAAGAAGGGTGAGAAGACACTGGGCAGTCTCTGTTATAGGCCCATAAAGTGTTAGAACATACCAGAAACAAACAGTTCCAGACTGTCTAGTAGTGTTTTCCAAGCACCTCCTAAGTGCTTTAAGTGTATTAACTCAGTTAATCCTCACAACCAATTTCAACAACATAACTGTGGGGTAGAGCAGGCCTCGAATTAGTAGACAAAAGAAGCACCAAGGAATTTTGAACAAGAGGGCTGGGCAGCACTTCACTGCCTTCTGTCCACTCTGTCAAGGCTTACACAGAGCAGAGACAACCAAAGGGGGTCCTGTAAGCTCAGCCCACTGCTCCTTCCTTCTGGGGTCTTCAGACACAGGCCTCATTGTCTTCCTGTAAAATGAAGGTGCTAGAATGGCTGGTTTCCAAAAAAAAAAAAACCTCACTCTACAATTCTATGTCATCATCAGAGGCTCCCTGTGAGCCCAGAACTAGAAAGCACATGAGAAAGAAAAGACAGATAAAGAGAAAGTCACGATGGATCCCCACGGACAGCTGCACGGGGGTCCAGCTCAGCAAGACTGGGGAGGCCACACTCCAGCTCTCTACCCTATGGGTCAGCAAGTGATGCCGCCATCCTTCTGGCAAGTGGGAAACCTGGGACTCATCCCAATACCCTCCTCTCCTTCACCAACACCCCAGTGTTGATTCCAATACCGTCTGTTTTATCTCCTAAATGCATGCTGAGATCCGTCTACCTTTGTCGAGCCTTGCCATTATAGCCCTAGGCGAAACCATAACCATTCATCTCTCGCCTGGATCCTGCAGTCACTGCCCAGCTGATCTCCATCTTTCCTCCTTGCCCTGTTTCAATTCATTCTTAACAGCAAAAGTGATCCTGGTATAAAGCAAATACAAGTTTGCCATTTCCTTGGCTTAAAACCTTCTCTATATGCCTCGTTGCTCTCAGAGAAAAGACCAAATCCTACAGTGTTTTGCAAAGTGCTCTCTGATCTAGCCCCTCATCGTTCTTCCTCCATCTGGGCAGGCATCCTGGCCCTTTAAATGAATGAGTCCACTCCTACACCCCTCCAGGTTGTAGCTTAACTTCTTCCAGAAATACTGTCCAATCTCCTATGGCTAATCAACATCAGACCTCCTCTGTTAAATTCTACCAAATTATATATTGATTTGTGAGATTGTATGATGAAGGTCTGTTGCACACTGTTTAACTACAAAAGTACAGGGATTTTTTTGATTATTATTATTGTATTCACCATTATCTTTCCAGCACATAGAGGTTGAATAAGGAATCGACTCATTCCCCATGGACACCATCCCCCATCATGTCTAGACTAAAGTTCCAAACGTCCTTTCCTGTCTTCCAATGAACTGCCCATACTCACTCCAGCCCTAGACCTCAGACATGGCCCTCTCGACATTTCCATCCTCAAAGTGAGTGGTGGAGCGAAGCATTGCCTCCATTTCACAGACAAGGAAAGACAGAGGTAGTTCTCCAGCATTAAGCTGCAGATTGATTTTTTAACAATCTCTGATGCTAATCTGTTTACATTTTCTAACATTCTTAACCAATCTTGGGTGGGGGTAGGGTAGTTAGAGTTTGAGACAGTGAGTATACAGAGGTACACAGCATTTCTAAGAGTGAGAGTTCAGTCTAAGAGAAACTGTGACAGAGACACAAGCTGTTGGAACAGGATCCAAAAACCAGGAACAAGCAGAGTTAAGTTCAAGCGGACAGACTATACTTTCAGCTGTTCCCTGAGGATCTGCCTTGACTCCTTTGAATTGAGGATGATGCCGTACACCCGAGTCCAGGCACCAATGGTACAGTCACTGTCCCCAGTGGTCAGCAGGTAACATCGGACATGTTTCCTTTTAGGGACAAGGTGTATGGGGGCCTGTTAGGGACCTGGCCTGTCAGTGATCTGAACAGGATGCTGAAAATCCCACATTCCTGAACTCCTGAGTATTCTTCTCAGGGGGCAAGTTGGGTGATCTGTTTTAGGGCAAAAACTATGAGGCTGAACCACAAATTGTACCACAACATTGCACTGCTTTTGACCAACATTGGCCATACACACTTGTCCATATGAACACACAAACACGAGACATGAAGTGTTTCCCAGAAGGAGGAAGAATGCTTCCCACATGTTCTTGTCAAGCTGCAGTACTTCTCAATAAACATGGGCTGATACAGAGAATGACAAGAGAACAGTGAATTTTTCCACCAAAGGTATACTTGGATAAGATCTAGTGTTATCAAAAACAGAAATCAAAGTTTCTAAGTCTTTGGATTACAGTCATTTAAACACAAGGCTTGTTGTCACAACATGCAGCATGATACATCAAAGTTGGTAGGAAGATTGTATAAGTGAAAGGAAGGAGATGTTGGTAGGTCCAAAAAGCCAGGAAAATGGAAATTGAAATCTCTGACAGGAGCAAGGCTGGGCAAAAGCTTCAGCATGGTTAGGTAGGAAACAGCAGCATGAGACCACGTCCCTAACAGGCCCCCATACACTTTGTCCTTAAAAGGAACCATGTCTGATGTCACCGGGGACCACCGGGGACAGTGACTGTACCACTGGTGCCTGGACTCGGGTGTACGACATCATCCTCAATTCAAAGGAGTCAAGGCAGATGCACAGGGAACAGCTTGCACTGAATCCAGAAGCAGAGGAAGTCAAGGAGGCCAGCGACCTCACATTATTTGGGGGAACTAAGAAGCCAAGGAAGGTGGCCAAGAAAACAAAGATGGCTGGAGAAAGGCTCATGCGGAGTGATCTGAACTTGAAGAAGCTGCTGTATAAAACCAAAGAGCTAAGAGCTCAGTCATTTGAAATAAACAGTGCAAGGAGCCGCAGGCCTATAGGCCAGCAACGATGGCTAGCATGGCGAGCTACGTCCTGTGCAGTATACTTGGCAAAATACAACTCACATAGGCCAATGACAATGCCCAGCAGCAGCTCGTGGGCCACAGTGAGGAATGGCCAGCATCAGAGGGTATCCCAGCATCACCCTCAATTCTGAATTCAGGCTGCTTTCATCTGCCAATCAACAGAATGTTGGGGTGAGCATTGCTGGGGAGGGTCAGGGAGAGGAGAGAAGGGCAGGCTTGAACCCTGCTCGAATGCTCCCTGAATAGTGAGGTCATGGGCAAGCCTCTACAGCCAGCTGGCTCAGTTTGCTCAGCTATAAAATAGGGTCACGTACAGTACCTAGTTCACAATGCCGTGGGGACAGAATTCAGTAATACAGACACGACGCTGGCACAGGCCTCCAGAAAGACAAGCAACAAGGCTTTCTCTGCCACAAGCCCAGTGGGGTTGGCTGCAGGAGCCCTGAAGAGGTTCCTCTGGGAGGAACATCAGTGAGGTGAGTCAAACCCGATGCTTCTGTTGATGGCCACGGGCCTGTCTGTCTTCCCTCAGGAAGGGAGGAGGTCAAGGTCACAATTCACAGTTAGATTAGATACAATAGTTTAGCTGACTTAGCCCTCTGAGAGAGGTTCATCCCCACTGTACCTGAAAATTTAAACCTGACAGGAGCAAGATTGGATAGAAGCTTTGGTATGGGTAGGTGGGAAACAGCACGAGGCCAGGTCCCTACCGGGCCCCCAAACACCTTGTCCCCAGCCGAGATCTCCACCAAGGACCAAGGACCTAGCACAGTCTCCCTGCTTTTTAGAAGGTTTGGGCCTCTCCTCTCTCCCTCTTTCTCTCCTCCCCCCGCAGCCCATCCTGACTGTGCCGAGGGCTCATTTTCTGCCTTTAGCGAAGACAATAATCATAAACATTAATATCCACAAAGGTGAACGAGGGTCTCATGACACATTAGTTTTCTGCACATGATTATTCTTTCATCTGGCAGTTCCAGAATGTTTGGATAGTGTGTGGGGGTTGCTGTTCAAGCAAGGGTCTGAGAGTTACAAGTACTCGTTAGCAAAGGAAGAACATGTGTGTGGTGTAAGTCTTGTGTGACCTCTCTTAGGGTTGTGGATATGTAAGAGGTGTGTGGCGAGGTGTGAGCTGTGCTTTATATGTGCACTTCCATGGAACACGTTTTAAGAGTGTGTGCATGTAGGTGTGTGTATTGTACCAGCAGTTGTAACTGTGTCAGTGGGACCTGCACTTACATGCATCCTTCTCTAAGTGGTTTATGTGTCTAGATGCATTTGTGTATTGAGTTTTCTTTTGTGCATATGATAGTTGGACAGCTGTCTATGGGGGGAGCTGCATGTGAATGCTGTGTGTGATGAGTGTGTGCCCATCTGCTGCAGTAGCAGGCGTGTTAAGTGTGTTCTCTCTGCCTTTTCTGTGAGTGTGTTTCGGGGCTGAAGGCTGTGCATTGGATGTGGATGGGGGTGTGTCTGGGGGATGCGTTCTACAGGAGTGTGTCTTGCTTGTGTGTGTGCATGCACTCCTATGTGTGCAGTCTATGCCCTATAAGCTAAGTTTTGAGCATGTCTGGGTGTGTTCTGCGTCTTTCTGCAGGCTGTATGTCCATCCAGACATGAGTGTCCATGCTGTGTCTGAGCGTGTGTGTTGTGTGTGTGTGCCTGGTGTGTGTGCACATGCACATGTGTGTTTAAGCCTGGCAGGACCTCCTCACCAGGTTCTCCCTCTCTCACCTAACCTCTCACCTAAACCCTTCTGGAGAGTGAGCCTCCTCTCTGCCTCCCAGGTCCCCCTTCTCAGCACTGGTGTCTGGAGTTGTTAGCTGGGCAGACATTTTTATCTCTTCAGAACACCCCATCGCCCACTCAGCTAAGTAATCACAGGTGTGTGTCTCAGCGATGTCGTTTACACTGCAGCCTCCACAGACCAGGAGAACTTGAGTCCCTCTTCCCTATTAGTCACTGAAAATAAAGGCTTACAAGTCAGAGAGCTGCTGTCTCAGCCAGGGTTAACCACCTCGAGTCAGTTAGAGGTTTCCCTTAGTGAAGCTGTAAGCATTGACAGGCCCCCCTGGAACACAAGGGGCTGGGAGCATCCATAAACCCTCAAAATCCAGCTTCCAAGTGCTGTGAAACAAGGTGATTAGGCACAGCCACTGCCCGCCAAATGGAAGATGCCCCATACTGGCACATGCTGAGTGGGGTACAGGGTCACTAGTGAGTGAGACTGTTGTGCATTTCACAGGATGCCAAGTCTGCACCACCCCTCCCACTTGGCACTGGACTCCTAACCATGTCCAGTCATGGCCTCTGCAAAGGGGCTCACAATTCCAAATTCCCCCTGCAACGGGAAGAAATGTGCCACCCACTTGCAAACCCCGAGGCTAGACAATGGAGATGTGAAACCATCGGGCTAGAAGGGACGATTCATCCATTGGCATGTTCATTCATTCATCCGTCCACCCACCAATCCATCCCACCACTCCTCCAACAAACAAGGGTCTCTCTCTTTTTGTCTCCATTCATGCAGCTTCTCATTCCATCAGCATGTCCATGCTCCCTGGGTGCAGACATTTACTCGAGGCCCTCTCATCTACAAGGCACAGACAGTTCAGCAGATACTCAGCACAAAACTGCCCTGTGACCGCTCAGGGACTCTGTCTTTCCGCAGGAGCAGCAACAGTAAAAGGTGCTGCTGCCTTTCTGTGCTTCCTCCCTACCCAGTCTCCTCAGACCAAAGTGAAGCAGTGATACCAGGCGCCCCATCAGTGTTCTGGCCCCCTGAAGTGTGCCCAGAGCCCTCCTTTCCCCAGGAGAGGGCTTCCTCCAAATCCACTGGGCAAGCGTGCACAGAGTAAAAGTCTTGGACAACACTGAGTGGCATTTCATGGAGGGCCAGCCTTAAATGTAAACAAAGGAGGTTTCCAGAAGACACCAACAAAAATACACCAATGCTCCCAAAAATGGATTACTGCCAGGCAACATTAGGAGTCTCTTTACAAGGCTTCATGAAGTAAAAAAAGGAAAAAGGACGATCTAATTACTGAACACCTGCTCTCAGGCAAATGTTCAGACCCCAGCATCTCAGTTATCCTCACTACAATCCTACAAGGTACTTTTACTATGTGTGTGTATGCAAATATGTTAAAGATTTACTTATTTAAATCATTGTGTGTGTGTGTGTGTAAAAGATTTATTTTATTCATGTATGTATACAATAACTGGGGCAGGACAGAGGTGCCGGGATGAGAGGGTTTGCCAGAGACAGAGTTGGGAGCAGAATAGGCGGGTCTACTAGAAGACATTGCTGAGGGGAGGGGCGAGGAGACAGGAAAGGTCTGCTGCACCACATGGGTTAGTTCCAGGGCCAAAGATAGAATTCATACCACAGTGGCTGGCAATAACTTGATAGTGCAGAGACTTAACTCTTGAGCCACCAGGGAGGTCCCTGTTTTATATAAATGAGGAAAGTGAAGCTTGGAAGCTGAGACATCTGCTTCAAGGTCACGCAGTCTTCACAGCAGAGCTGAGATGCTACTAACCAGCATTCTTCTCAGTCAGAGCCCAGGGGATCCCAGTGCTGTAGAGGTCATGGAAGAACACCAGGCACAAGGGTTGCCCTCTTTCCCTCAAGAAGCAGGCAGCTGGGTGCCCTGGCCTGTTCGGGTGATGTTCCCCTGAGTAAGAGATTGCTTGACGCCTTCTACTTTTCTCATCATAATCACTGCCTTCTGCTGGGTTAGCAGGTTCTCATCTGGAATTTAACTCACAGTCCAGGGACTTGAGCACTTTTTATTTTCACAGAGCTAGTGAGGTGGTAGGAGGAATGTGAATATAAATCCAACACCTGCTGTTAAAAAAAAAAAAAAACTTAAAAGGGAATAATGATGACATGTAGTATTGCAATATCTGAGCATTCCAGTGGCTCCATATCTTGACAACACAGTATGATGGGTCATTTTAGGTTTAGTTTTTTGGTGAGTGTGGTGTGAGTTGGCAGGGGGAGGGTAATATCTCACTGGGGTATCATGTGAATTCCCTCAAAGGCTAATGGTATTGGAGAGTTTGCATATGCTTAACTGCATTGTGCTAACACATCTTCTTATCTATGCAAGTCTTGCATCTGTTCAAATCTTGTCTGGCTTTTGGCTGGGTTGTCTTTTTCTTATTAATAGTTCTTTTTATATTATTCACATGAGCCCTCTGTCTGATGTGTATTGAAAATATCTCCTCCCACTCTGACTTTCACTCTCTGATCAGTGGCTTTAATAAATTTTAATGACATTCATTGTTCTTTTTTTCTCATGGTCAGTGATTTGTACCTCCTGCTTGATAATATAAATTTTTAATTTAAATCTAAAAATTTAATAATTCTTGACCAACTCCAAAGTCACAGAGATACTATCTGATGTTTTCTTCCAAAAGCTCTACGACCTCACCTGTCTCACACAGCTCTATTATGTATCTTGTATTATTTTTGTCCATGAGATTGTTCAACAGATCAAAGCAAACACCCTTTTCCCACTAATTGGCAATTAGGTCTCCTTGCTAAGTCAGGTGACCATATATTTGTCAGTTGGTCAGCTAGGCTGACAACATCATTTTTTAATAATCCTGAAGTCTTTTCTTTTTTTTAACACACATCCTGCCATGCATTCATACAGTTCTAGAAGCTCAGTGTGTTTCTCTGGGAGGAGCAGGCTGGATTTCAGTTGAACCCAAGCACTTTTCTCTCTGGCTTTCTTTTTGTTCCTGGCCATTTTCTTATGTTTCATGAGGCGATCTCACTTAGTGTGCTGACTATGCTCAGTATGAACATCATTCCCTTGGCCAGATTTTGCCCTTGACTTTTTTGTTTACAACAAGGCCAATTATGTGCTAGGAAACACCACTGACCTTCCCAGTGTTGCCATGATAACAGGTCTGTTCTCCCCCTTGATGTGCATGGTACCACCTTTCCTGTAGAGTCACCTGAGCATTGCCAAAGGGACACCCCATGTTTTCCAAAAGGCCTAGAGAATGCGGACTGAGGCTCTCCCCCTGCCCTGTGTGTTGGGTGTTTTGGGGTCTTACCGAGAGATGGTGGTTCTCCTGACGATATTTTTAATCAGTCAAAATAAACAAATACAGAGAACTTTTAAACCACAAGGAGAGCCAGAAGCTACAGACCAGAATTTTAATTTTGACACTGACATGAATTTCTGATATAACTTTGGAGATATACTCCCTTCTTACAGCATTCTTTGGTTACAGCTGCAAAATTGTAAACAGGAATGAGGACATATACATTAATAGGAACCGGTAGGGTCCTTGTTGCACAGCAGGGAGAGTTGTTAATTACTGCCCCAAAAATATTTATTAAATTAAATCAATCTCCGGGCCCTCCCTGGTGGTGCAGCGGGTTAAAGCACTGCACTGAGAAGCTAAAGCCACTTTCGCATGAGTTTGATTCCCGCCTGCCCCGGAGGTGACCACATGGTGTGGCAGACCTCTCCTGACCCACCCGCTGCTCCCCTCAGCAGTGTAC
>NW_004567107.1:10348604-10353634 GCF_000260355.1 Condylura cristata | reverse complement strand
GGCACTTCTAGCCTGAACATCTGCTGGCTTGCAGAGCTTCATCCTGTATGCGTGTGTGTTTTCTCTTCCCACCTTCGGAGCAGAAGGGGCAAGTCTGAAGCTGAACTGAAGCACTTACGTAACAAGATGGAGAGAAGAAGAAGCTGAAGAGAAAAGATCAGAACCTTTCCATCCGCAGCTGTGAAAGCTCTGTTCTCAAGGCAGCATCACAGCCAGGCTGAGTTCGGCTTGGCCAAGGCTGGAAGAAGACCCAGCGCAACCCAGGCCTCATTTCCGAAGGGTGTTATTTCACCCCTGCTCCCCAGATAATGTAACTGAGTCACTCAATTGAGCATAAAATAGAAATTTGGCTTCTTATCTGCCTCAAACCTGACTTTACTATTTTCTTTCTGCAAAATACATTTTTCACTATCTTATCTTCTAATAAACAATCCTGGCTCAGCAGCCTTGTGGCAATGGTGCTGAATGCATTTAAGAGACATATTTTTCCTCTCTCTCTCCTGCTTAAAGTCTTCTGTTTAAAAGCCTACATTTTTCCCCTCCCTTTTGGAAAAAATATATATCCCATTTGTATGCAGTCTTCCTTTAAAGAACAAACATATTTTTCATGAGTCGTTCTGATGGATCTCTCCTTCTTTTCCCTCTTGCTCACTTGATCAGAATTAAAAGAAGGTCTTCCACAGCAGTGGTGCGTGAATTTGGTGGGTTTTAGGGCTGGATGGGGGAGGTCAGAGAGGCCCTTTTAAAAAAGGGGCAATTTCTAGAGTGGTCAGACCCCAATGCGTCCTCCTCCAAAATCGTGTGGTGGGCTGGACACGTACTGATGAAAGCCAGCTATGAATGTTTAATGTCTCCTCTCAAATGCAGACTGTCATCAGAAGCACCAGACAGTGAAGCTTAAGCCACAGAGGAGAGAGGAAGGGGTGCTTTCCTCTGAACAAGCTTCTGGGAGGACAACCATGTTAGCAATGAGGAGGAGAAAGAAACATCCCAGCATTACAGAGGGGGAAACTGAGACTCAGTGCCATTAATGTACATCCAGAAGATGAATTCAATAGCCTGACTCCATCACCAGATTGGGGATTAGAATTTTACACGCAAACACATGCATAGACTCACGGGTGCACACGTACACTCAAATACACACATGTGCAGGCACCTATAAGTGCACACACACATGTGTACACACACAGACACATTTATACATTTGGTGACTTAGGAGTTGTTTGGGGACCATTGTTCTAAGTGTTACTGCAGAAACATGACGGTAGAAGCCACTTCCCACCCCAATTCCATGCTATCAGTTCTAGCCCCTGATAGAAGTGAAAGCTAGCTGGGTTTTATAGTGTACCAAAGCATTTATTTGCTTCCGTTGCTTTCTCAGTTTATATTCAGAATAAAACTCAGCTCTGACCATCTGATGCCAGCTAGCCCTGGCCCTCACTCCCAGCCCCCAAATGTGCCTCATCCTGTTTCACCTTCCAGCCCGCACACGTGTCGCCATGACTACTGGGGATGCTTACTCCTACTCACTCTCCTAAGATGAACTCCACAGTTGTCTTCTCAAGGTGGCCCCCCATGTCAGGTGTCTCCTGCCCATTTCTTTCACAGAATTAGCCAAGCCTGGACATTTATGTTGGTGCAGTTGCTATTTTATGTCTCGCCCACCAGTGCATTAGCTCCAGGAAGTCAGAAACTGTTTCATTTTGTTTTCAACACATCAATCCCTACCTAGCACACTGCCTGGCACCTACCAGATGCCCAGCATCTGTTTGTTAAGTGAGTGGATAAATAAATTTCACACTTGGAGCAACCCTAGGTGACAGATATTTCCATCCCTTGTTTCCTAATAAATGATGAAATCAATATTAAGAATTGAATTTCTGGGACCTCCCTGGTGCTGCAAGGGTTATAAATCTCAGTATTATGAAGCTCTCTATAGCTACTGCAGCATGAGTTCGATCCCCAGCCAGGGAGCTGACCCACATGGCACAGCAGACCTCTCCTGTCTCCCTGCTGCTCTCCTCAGCCGTGTATTTCAGTAGATCCGTCTGTTCTGCTCTGTCTCTGGTGACTCCCTCATGCCCCTCTGAACCTCTGTCCCTGGGGGGATTCTAATCACCTTAGATGGGTACTATTTTTATTCCCACTTTACATATAAGGAAACTCAAACACAGAAAGCACACGGCTGAGGACAGGGCACAGGATGGCCTACTTAAAATTCCTGATCTTTCCACTCAACCACAGTGCCACTCTTCTGAGGCACCAATGGTGAAAAAGAACCAAGAAAAAAGACTCATGCAAAAATCGCCTTTAGCCCAGGTCATGACTGGCCCTGGAAAATTCCCTGATCGGGGTTTGCAATCTCTTCCAGGGTTTGCCAGCCTTAACTCATCTGTGCAGAGGACATTTGGGTAAAGGACAGGACATCATGGTCTGGTTTAGACCATTGGGACAGCCCTGGTGGAGAGTACTCCTGGCACCAGATCACCTGCCTGCTTCCCTCCTTACCCTGCATGCTCAGGCCTGAGGCTCAGCTGCCCTCTGTCCCTAGCTAGACCTCAGCCAGCCTGAGAACTCCATTTCTCACTTGCAGCCTAGAGAACAGGATGAGGCCAAAAGGTCCTTTTATTCCTGCAGGAAGCCAGAGAAGATTAATCTGTGGACAGAGAGATGACGCCCTGCAGTGGAAGAGATTTATGAGGAAGAGAAATCCAGGCCAAGGTCCTTGGTTTTTGTTTCCCTCTATCAGTTTTATGATTACCACAGAACCCTATGGTTGGAAGAAACTTCCAGAGGTCATCTGATCCAGCTCCTGCCTCCTAAGGACCTTAGGGCAAAAAAGTATGACCATCTTAGGCTCTGTACAACTCTCCACCAAACAGCACAACTCAGATCAAGTCTAAGCGTTGTAATCTGATTCCCCAACAATCTGGTGCCATGTGCCTCTAAACCCCAACATAAACGCCTCTGCAGTCAAACTGGTGCTTCCCACCCTCCACTCATTTTCCCAGGCTACAGCTGCCCCAGAGTGGCTTTTGTCACACTGGTCATTGGCATGAACCTTATCAGGCTGAGGGTAAATTCCTGGCCCAAGGGCCATTCTCTGCCATCCCAAGGATTCATCACATGAGTTCACAATAATGAAAATCTGTACTGTCTTTTATTTTTTAAACGGTGATACCGCATCAACTTCTTGGTGACTTTGAGGCACTGTTATGACATGTTCCTGTGTTTGATGCACCAAGTACAGAAGATCTTTCCAGTGTGTGCCTACCTCCCCAAGCAGTGCCCAGAAGCATGTGCTGCTCTGCACAATGATGCCCCCTCCTTCCCCTTCTTGGTCTCAGAAACATCTTATCCATCAGAGCAGAAGGGAAATACGCCACGAGCTGTTGAGTCCCAGACCAGCCAGAAGGGCTCACTCGCTCTCTCTCTCTATGTTATGTGATAAACTGTAATTACATAAACATATATTATATTTTGTATATAATATACAAATATTATGCACAATCTATAGATGATAATACTGGGGCTCAAAGATTTAAATTCATTTATTTATTGGAACAACAGCTATTTATTTTATTGCTGTGGTGTTCCAGGCAGTCTCCTAGGAGGTGAGGATAATAGGTCTGAATTCAATAAATCCAGTCCCTGCTTCCTGGAAACACCTGATGATACAACACTAACGTGACAGACTTTTCCATGAGCACAAGGTATCACCAATGCAGTGATGTAATCAAGAAGTACAGGACTTTTATAGAGTTTGCCCAGCCTGGGAGACACACACACACAAAAAAAAAGGACTCAGAGAGTGGTACTACCAGAGACCAGAAAAATTAGCCTTCATTTAGGCAAAGAGTAGGGGGTAGCTGTGCCCTGACATTAGGAAACTCAGAACCGGAGGCACTAGAATTCTATCTCAAGTCCATGTGACTCCAGTCCCTGCAGTCTCCACATCACCTCCTCCTCCGAGAAGACTTCCAGAACTCCTCCTCCAGACCACAATGGTCAAGCCTGCAATTTGTGTTACCACAGAATCCTGAGTCTGGGCCAGACCTAATGGTTGCCACACAAAGCAAGAAAAGAAACACAACATGCTCATTCAGAAAGAAACACAACACTCTAGCATGTAAATCAAGGTGTGCAGATGGCAGTGACAACCCCAAAATACTACAGCTTAATCTGGGTGATAGAGAAGGTCTTGGCAGGATCAACGCTGCTGACAGAATCATGCAGAGACATAAGCTCCTTTGCTGTGTGGCTTGTCCATCCCCTAGGGCCAGGGAGTCTTCTAGTCAGGTTGGTTAATGAGCATGAAAGAAGTGAGAGGGAAAGGTGGAAGGAAGGGGAATGGAGAGGACTAGAGAGAAGAGGAAAAGAAGAGGCTGAATTGGCTACAAATCAAGCTCATGAACAACCCTGGAGGCTGGTGGTGGAAGCAGGACCTGGACCCATTCTCCAGAGCTGGCCCAGGACCTGGCCACACACACATGGAGCCCGACTGCGCCCTTTCCCTCCCACCAAACACTGGCTCTACCCTACCTGCCACTGTGCAGGGGAACTGGCTGCAGCCCAGACCCAGTCCCCCTTTCAAGGGTGCCATGATTCTGCCAGATGCAACATCAATACAACATCTGAGTGTGAGAGCAGAGCTCTTGGATCTCTGTCACGAGACAGAAAACATAATTTTTCTCTATCAATCCTTTCCACTGATCAGTGAGGAAACCGAGGTCCTTGCAGAATGGGGATCGGGCCTGAAGACCTGAAGATCAGCACCTATGAACTGGCCATGCTGGGGGGTTGATTCAGAGCCTCCAGTTCACCTTTGTGACGCACCTTGTTGGGAGGCTTGGTGCCACAGTCAATGTCTGAGCGCAAAAACAGCCCAAAGAGGAGGCTTTCGGTCTCTAGGAGGGAATCATCTGAGAGAAAGAGCACTTCAAAACCTCATGAAAAATCCTGCATGGTAGGAGTATAATGGACCAGGCGAGAAAATAATAATGAACAGTTATATACCAGAGACATTG
>NW_004567107.1:10339369-10348504 GCF_000260355.1 Condylura cristata | reverse complement strand
GGAGTGCACTGGACTATGGCGATGGTAGTCGGGTGATTTGGGGATGGGAAGCCCACGGGGATTGCAACTGAGATGGAAAAACGCACAAAATGATGTAAAAATAAACTCATATTATTTTTTTTTAAATCCTGCATGGTTTGTCCTGTAAGTTAGTGACTCTCAATCCTTCTGTTTTTACTTGTAGCAGATTCCATTTTATATATATATTTATTTATATATATATATATATATTTACATACACACACACACACACACACACAACTGTTCATTATACAACAGTGTTCACCTCCCCTCCCCACCCATCATCATCATAGCCCCCTACATTGCATTCTCCTAATCCTTCTCTATCCCCCTCCCCTGTAGGACCTTTCTGGTTAATACTTCTGGCAGGTTCTTTATGGAGCCCCTTTCTAGAGACAGCATTCAAGGCACAACTGGCCAGAGGGAGGGTAACAGTGGCGCAGTAACCCTGACAGTAATTTACTTATAAACATTTCCTCTTTAACTTTCTATTTTCTGTAACAAATTAGTTCTCTCTTTAACCCTGACCTGGCCTCACAGAGCAGCAGGCGTTCAAGCCTGGCAATCTCAGGTCAAGCCTGTCCTCCGGAAGTCATGCCCCTGCAGGGGAAGCAGACCGCTGATTTCGCCCCAAGCTCCGGCTCTGGTTCCATTTGGCAGGGGCTCCAGGCCAGAGGCGAACGTGAAATCTCACAAAGATAATGGAGAAAGAGCATAACGCTGACAGCCTGCCCTGTGTCTCAGCCCGCCCTGGTAACGTCCCCTCACGCGCTCATAAACAAACAGCAAATCCAGACTCGGTGGCTCCAGCACTCTGGCAGGGACCCAGCAGGGCGACTGCAGGAAGCCTGCTGCCGGCACCTGAGCACCCTGTCCAGCAGACAGCAGCTCTGAGGACCAGGTCTATGGAGCCACAAGGTACCCCGGGGGCCTCCTGTTCTGCACTTAGGCAGAGGGCACGGTTAATCGTCAAGAAGCGATCACATGCTCCAGTGACACTGAACCAAAGATGTCTGGCCCCAGCCTTCGTGGGGCACCCAGCCCATCCAGTGGGGGAGACAGGCACTGCCGTGCAGGCTGATCGAGGCAGGACGGGGATCCAGGGCCCCGAAAGACCCACTCTGGGCATACCCTCCTCAATCTTGGAAAGGAAGGTGCTTCTCTATCTGAGAAGCTCTGAACTCAGCATGGAACTAAGTCCTGGGAACATCCGGATGAATAAGAGGGAGGTCAGCTAATACCACCTTCTGTGTTTTTTCCACTGACAATGTCCCGGTCTGTATCAGCCACACACAAAATGCTCGAGTGGGTTACTTAATCAATGGACACTTGTTTTTTCACAGTTCTAGAAACTGGAAGTCCAAGATGAAGGTTTCCATAGGTCTGGGGTCTGTCCCCTAGTGTTCCTACATGGTCTTTTTACTGGCACAAGCAGCCCTGTTGTTTCCTTTTCTTACAAGGCCATCAGTCAGGCTGGAGTAGGGCCCACCTTAAAGGCTTTCTGTTAACTTAATCCCCTCCCAGTAAAGTCCCTGTCCCCTCATATAGTCACATTGGGAGCTAAGGCTCCCGCACACGGAAGCGGTCTACCTCCCAGATAGAAAATGTGTTACAATAGACGTTTATAAAACATTTTAACTACTTTCAAGAACTTGGGCTTTGGGGACAGGCAAACTTCAGTGTGCTTTCTAGACCAGTCAGTTACTTGCTGCTTGACCTTGAACAGTGACTTTGGAGATCTTCATCTGTTTTATTCCTCTGCAAACAGGGATATTGTGTGTATTTTAAGTGTCCTGGTAGGACTAGAGGTCGCGCACAGACAGCAAATAATGAAAGGTGCTGATGCCACCACCATGGTGTCCATTGATGGCCATGGTTGTTTGGGATAGGACAAGTCTAGGTTTAGACCCACAAATGAACAGCCACCAACTATGGAGTACAAACTTGATTCTAGGTGGACAATCGCATTGAATTCTTAAAACGACTTTAAAAAGTAGAAACTATTGTTGTCCCCATTTTACAAGTGGGAAAGTGGAGCACAAGTAAAGTAAGTCTTCAGGGTCCTCCACAGTAATAAACGTAAGATGTGGAATTTGGTCTGTCCCGGCTCTGGGGTCCACACAGCCTACAGCACTGAGTTTGTGGAAGGGCTGTAGACCTCTCTAAACAAAAGCAGTGCTATCGTGGTCTAGCTTCTGAGTGTGGAGACACTCAAAAAAAGTTACTTCCCTATTTGCTTCAAAAGGTTTTATGGTTTTTATTGGGAAGACAACAGTGACAACATTTTTCAGACAGGGCAGCCAATATAAAAAAAATGTGGTTTCTCTACAAATGAGCTGATGAAATCCACCCCCATCCAAGTAGAGAACATTGGTTGAGTCCATCCTTTAAAGCCGAGAATGTTGATTAAAATGCTTCTATAAAGTAGGAAAAAATAGAGCTAATATTAAAAAATCCTGTTTTATTAATCCCCAAAGGGAGGATTTTATTAATTCCTTTAGAATCCAATAAAAGTATGTTTTTTAATCAACTTTGTTTTCCAACTCCTGCCCAAGTGTCAAGTCATAGCAAAGTAAGTCACACTTCTTGAGACACTTCCAGGTACAGGGATTGAGTGAGAAACAGGGGGCACAGCGAGGGACCCCGGCCGCTGAGACAATCCAGTTGGACAAGACAAGCACATGAAATATTAAGTACCACCACATGATATAAGAAAGTGGAGTTCATGAGGGCAAACTTAGTCTATTTTATTTCCATACAAGCAGCAAGTATTCTAAAACAGTACCTAGGACATAGTAAGCCTTCAATTAATGGTCAAAGAATGAGCAGGGAAGAGAATTATCACTAAGTGTCTCATGGACATGGCAAGATGTTCGCCTTTAAACAATCTAAGCAGGAGAATAAAATGGTCTGATTTGTTTTGTTTAAATCACCTTGACTTATTGTTGAGAGAACAGTGGGGAAGGAAATGAGACAAGGACAAATAGGAGACCCCTGCCCAAATTGGGAGGAGGGAGTTTGGAAGTGAAGATGGGAAGAAGATGAATTTGATAATCAGGGACTTGGAGTTTATAGGATATGCTCAAGGATTGAATATGTCAGGGGAAGGAAAGAAGGAAATCCAGATGATTTCTCAGAGCCTTTGGGTGGATGATTATAACATATATTGATAGGGAATAATGGAAGTAGGGTCAGGTTTAGGTTTCAGGAAGGGTAGGAGTCAAGAATTCTGTTTGGACCTCCCTGGTGGCCTAGAGGTTAAGCCTCAGCACAACCACTGTAATGGCTCACCTCAATGACCTGAGTTCAATCCCTGGCCAGGGAGCTGACCCATATGGTGCAGCAGACCTCACAATCTGCTCTGTCCTCTATCTCTGGTGAATCCTCAATCCTCATTCTCTCTCTCTCTCTCTCTCTCTCTCTCTCTCTCTCTCTCTCTCTCACCGCACCTCTGGCCTATATCTCAGTTCTTCCATGCAAAAATAAATAAAATCTTTTTATAAAAACATCTACTACACATCTGAATACAGACCCCAAACTGTGGCTGGGTTGACGAGTTAGAGCTCAGAGAGAGGCTAGGTTGTTAGCATGTTAAAGGATAGAGAGGGCTATGCTGGATGACCCACCAGCAGCCCTAGGTAAGAGTCGCTTTCCTACCACAATATTAAATCCACGTCTCCAGTCAATTAAAATCACAGGGTGCTCTCCCATGTTTATTGCTGCTTTATTTACAATAGGAAAGACATTAAATCAACCCAAATGCCCTAAAGTAGATGACTGGATTAAAAATATGTGGTACATATACACAATGGAACATTACTCAGTGATCAAAAAGATAAACACATGCTTTTGCAGCAATATGGATGGAGCTGGAAGGGATCATGCTTAGTGAAATAAGCCAAGAAAGACAAGGATAAATACCAGATGGTTTCAATCATAGCAGGAGCATAAAGGGGAGAAAATAATAATAATAATGAACAACTATATACCAGAGACATTTTAGGGGGATGGAGTCAGAAATGGGATCAAAAGTTGGGGGGGTGGGGCTGAGGTGGAGTGCACTGGACTATGTTGATGGCACATGGGTGAACTGGTGGTGGGAAGACCACGGGGATTACAACTGAGATAGAAAAAGGCACAAAATGAGGTAAAAATAAACTATTATATTATTAAAAATAAATGAAAAATCTTGGGGTGCTAACAAATAGACAAAAGTGCTTATGTAACCCATAAACACCCAGAACACTACAGGTCAGCACTTATGTTTCCTGAAGGAGACCCAAGATTTCCAAATGGACACCCCCCTCCTATGAGGGTTTCTCCAGGCCTTTCCAGCCCTCTCCCATACTGAGTAGGTTCTAGGTGAGAGCTGCTCGTACCCACATATAGTTAAAGTCCACCCCGGAAACTGTGGGCTTAATCAGATGCATGGTTTCATCGCTCGGGCTTAATGAGGTAAACCAGACCTCCGGTAATATTGCCTGTATAATTGACATGGTTCTCTGGGAAACATTACGCTTTATAATGAAAATACTGTATATAATTAGAATCTAATAGGAAGAAAATAGTAATTAGGTAGAATTAACTGAACAGACGCAATCAGACAAATAAAGGTTATCCTCAGGAGAGGACCCTTCAGAGTTCAAACGCACGTCCTATAATTGTAGAGAAGCCCCAGTAATTAAGGGTAATTTTTTCCCTGCATCGTGGTGGAAGAGTTTTTTGTTGTTGTTGTTTCCTTTTTTGCTGACTAGCAGAGTGACAATGGCCAAGATCTAAAAGGGTCCTGGTAGGTAGCACATGTAGCCCCACTGAGAAGGAGGGAGGGAAGAGGAGGACCCAGTGGTTAAAATTCCAGCTGAGAATTCCAGGTCCGGCTGTCAGTAACCAGCTGTGTACCCTTAAGTGAGTCTCTCCCCCTCCGATATTGACAATAATACTGGGTATCATTTATCAGCTACTCACCAGGATCTGAGCTCAGCATTTTCTATACATCGTCTAGTGCTATCTTTGTGTTCTTAACCACTGGCTATGCATCCTCCCTTTAATTGTTTTAAACCAAAGAATTTTCTTTCTACTACATCAGATAAAACCAGACAGTGAAAAAAATGAATACTAATAATGACAATAACATCTCTCCCCAGAGTTGCTGTGAGGGACAATTGAGGTTATGCTCCTTCTCAAGGAAACCAACCTTTATGGAACACTTGTTGCACCAAGAACTTTACAAGATTTGAACTCTGATCCTAAGCTACCCCTGCTACGTTAACTTTCTTTCCACAAACGGCTGCTGCTGCATCCATAGGGAGTGTGCTTGTACTCACAAGCTCACTCTCCTGGGAGGACATGAGGTCACTCATGATCTGCTCGTGAGTGAAACAAGGGCAGCTGTGGGCAGGCCCCTGCAAAGCAAGCCTTCAAGTGCTGGTCGCATCACACAATGCGGGGTGTCCATGCGTGAATCGGAACACCAGTCGAGAGCCCTGTTCTCATCAGTGAAGCCTGCACTGGCCACTAGAGTGACAGATGAATGAGGACTAGGTGCAGGAATGGAGAGAGGGAAGAGGCACATCACAAACACAGTCGGGACATGGCAAGGGTGTGACACAGGAGGCCCCAGAGGGGCCCTCCCTGGTGGTGCAACAGGTTAGGACGCATCACAGCAAGGTAGCCACAGCCACCTCAGTGCAAGTTCAATCCCCGGCCCTGGAGGTGACCCACATGACAAAGCAGACCTCTCTTGTCTCCCCACTGCTCCCGTCAGCAGCGTACTTCCTCTATCTGCCTGTTCTGCTCCCCACTCTCTGGTGAAGCCTCTCAACACCCCTGCACCTCCTGTACCCCAGTTATGTGTGCATAAATAATCTTAAAAAAAAAAAAAAGGAATCCCCAGAGGGTGCCATTTCATTCCACCTGGGAAAAGAAGACTTGTGACAGATGGGGGAAGATTTCAGAAGGTAAGGCCTTGTCAAGTGGACCCAGGAGAGGGATGCTCTGGGGAGCCCCGGGCAAAGGGGGGGGCTAAAATTCGACTGGGGCAGATCACAGAGAAGCATAGCTTGTTAGTCCTCTCTGGAGGGGAGGAGGTGCACCTCAAATTCTTTGCTCCATTTGCTCCCTCCCATCTCCCCAAGAGGAGAGTAATGAATTTAACTGAAGGCCGAAGGGCCACTCAGACTGCCGTCCAAAAGGCTTTCGTGGAGACCGGTGAAAAAGAAGGATGCCTGGCAGGTTAAGCAAAGATGTCCCTCTGGGTGACCTTCACCTACCTCTGCCAGGAGCTGTTACAGGTGCTGGGCACAGGGACGTGTCCCTGCAGGTCCAAACAAGCTCTGTTTTCTTGACGCCACTTGTCTGTTGAGGGTTCAATCCACCACCGGATTCTGGCAAAAAGGTTCTGAGTGCAGCTCAACCATTAGCGAAGCTGACACTGCTTTCATTTCCTTCTTGACTCTCTTGTATTATCTTTAACAAGGCCCGACCTGGAGGGAGCCAGGAAGTGCCAGCCGTGGGCCTCCCACTGTGCTGTAGCACCAGGGCAGCCTGGTGGAACTCAGGCCTAGGGCAGGTGTGGGCGGTGAGGAGCAAGGTGATGTCTCAGGAATGGAGCAAGTAAGACCCAAGTGGTCATATAATTTCAGGCCTTTATCCCATGGCAAATATCAAGGCCATCTGAAGCCTTAAAATGCGTCTCTTTTTAGGGAAATGAGGATCCAGTGTTACATCGCCTGCTATCTATCATTCTGTACCTTAAGACTATGCCCACAGCATATGCGTACCCCGCTCCCCATGCACAGATGAGTCTCGGCACCATGCAGAGATGCGTGCCATCATGCAGGCAAGTGGAAGAAGGTGGAGGGTGTTGTAAGTGCTACCGGGAGAAGAAAAGGGAACAGATGACCTCGGGACATCCGTCTAACGATGTGGCCATCCGTGCAGTGACACATAGGTCTAACATATCTTTATTAAACACCCACTACCAGCAAAGTTTTGTACGAGGAGTCAGGGAAACTAGCACACAGAAAGATTGCAATTTGCCTAAGATTATCCTAATAAATAGTGAGAGGAAAGAAAATGACGAGATCATGAGCTGTAATAGGTTGTGAATATGCAAAGGAAAGAGAGAGAACTCTTTAGCAAGAAAAGTTCAGGAATGTTTCCTGCAAGATGTGGCCTACCTAAGGCTTGACCTGTGGGCAGGATGTGGAAATACAGAGATAGCAGGGGACTTCCTGGTGAAAGAAGCATCCAGGCAAGGTGGACAGATTGGGAAACAACCACGGGGAAGGAAAGAATATCATGAAAGTCTTACATCCATGTAAGGAGTCTGAAAAATATGTGGAAGACTGATCTGCCAGGATTGTGGATATCCAAGGTGGACGCGGCCTGGTCTCAGGAAGGCATTTGACTAGGAGCATGAACAAAGAGGGTGGTATCCCTGTGCAAATGCCTGCAGCAGCAACCCCTAGAGGAATGGGATGGGAGGAAGTGGCTGCATGGCTGTACTTCCGCCCCCACCGCCCAAGCAGGCCCCACCTGTGCCAAGCGAAAGTGGAACGGGGGTTGGGGGGAGGGGAGGAGTCACAGGGTGTTTTTGCAGTTCATCAAATATGTCTGCCCCCTTCCTATATTTTACCAGAAGCTGAACCCAAAGTAGCACTGATGATCACAGGTGGAACCCGCTTGTCTGGGCCTCCTATTTCTATTATTAAAGCCACTTAATGCCTAATTACTCCATCAGCCACAAAGCCTTCAGAGGACTCCTTGCTGGAGAGCAATCGGATCTGTCAGACACTTCCAAAAAGCACACACTCTCTTGGAGGTCTCGGCATAGTCTTGTCAGTAGCTCTAATGGAACATAATTTCCTGTAAAAGAAAACTAATGTAATATTTTCAGGTATTATGTTACCAAGCACCCTCCGAGAGAGAAGACAGCTGCTAACGAGAAGTGACCAGAGTGCGGTACCCCTTGGAATCAGAAAGCCTGAGGTCTGTTACATGCTGCAAAGGGCCCAGGGGTGCCGCTGACTGCGGAGAAGGGTGGGGGGGTGAGGTGTTATAGTGGTGGAGTATGGGCAGTCTGCCTGGCTGGACGGAGCTTCTCGTCCAGGTCTGCTGCTTTCTGGCTGTGAGACCTCAGACAAGCTACCTACTGTCTCCAAGCTGTGCTCAAATTTTAGCAACAGCAAGATGAGAATGAAAATAATCTAAACACACTTGATTATTGTGAGGATTAAATAGGAACGTTTATGGGAAGCACAGAGCACAGTGTCTGGCACTTAAAAACCACTCAATAAATGGTTGCTGTTTTTTTGATAGCTGCTACTGTTATTGATCATAATTAAATAAAACTTCCCTCTCCCTGCCATTTCCAGAAGGTTGAGGTCAGGATACCAATCACCAAACTTCTGCAGCAAGTGACAGTTACAGGATGGGATGGGTATGTGTCAGCTTGATGTGGGGCTAGAGAAAGCCGAGAGACAACTCCGAAGGGACCTGTGCAGCTGTCTGTGAAGGTGAGCACTGGAACTGCAAACTGGTGAAGGCTGGCTTGGGGCCTCACTCAGCATGGTCATGCTGGAAGGGAACAAAGCGCAGGAAACGGCCCTCCTTGGTGGCGCAACAGGTTAGGACACAGCACTGCAAACGAGCCACAGCCACTTCAGTGTGAGTTCGATCCCCAGCTCGAGAGGTGACCACATGGTACAGCAGACCTCTCCTGACCCGCCCACTGCTCCCCTCAGCAGTGTACTTCATCAATCTGCCTGTTCTGCTCCCCACTCTGACTCTGGTGAATCCTCTCACCGCCCCTGCACCTCTGGCCTGTACCCCAGTTCTGTATGAATAAACAAATAAATCTTCAGACAAAAAAAAAAGTGCAGGAAAGGTGCATCTGATGAGCCGGACACCTGTCTCTCCTGAACTCTGAGATGTGCGCTCTATGCTTCTGGACTTGAAGCAGGGTTTACACTCTGTGTGTGCTGGTTCTCAGGCGTTCGGGCATGGAGTAAGCCACTATTATTGGCTCTCTTGGGATAGCACATGGAACTTCTCAGTCTCCATAATCACATGAGCCAAATTCTCATAAAAAAAAAAAAAAAGAGGCCCTCCCTG
>NW_004567107.1:10325762-10338564 GCF_000260355.1 Condylura cristata | reverse complement strand
AGGTAAAGATAGTCAAAAGAAGGGAGTCATTGGCCTAGAACTGCCCTGCTCTTAGAGAGTTACACTGAGGCATCTGAATTCTCCCCCCAGATCTGTCTTTATCCATTCCAGTATATCAAGTCACTCCTACCTTTATCCAATGATTCGACAGAACACCTCCAATATTTATTGAGCTCCTCCTCTTGCCAGACACCCAAAGAATGGATTCTCAGCATAAGCCTTTGAAATGGTTGGCTTCTCATCATAGAGCATCATCCGTGATGCTCTTCTTTAGTGAAGAGTCATCCTGCAGAGTCTTTGTCACCATTACCCTACCAAGTAGCAACAGTGACAATTACTGACAATGCATGTTTAATGACTTTGCTGACCTCTGTTTTAGAAAAAAAAAAGAAAAATAGGGAAAGTAAGATTAAGAGCGGAAAGGGGAGTTGCCGAAGGTGACCTAGCTGCTAAGTCGCCCAGACTTCCACTCACATCTGTAGACTCCCCCTCTCTACTCGCTCCTGCTCAGCACAGTTTCCCCAAGACACCCCAGGGACCCATTCCTCCATCCCTTAATCTCCCTCAATCCTCGAAGCCCTATCTGTCCCGATTAAGACAAGTTTATTGTGCTCGAGATGGGTTATTGCTTTTCACAATTCTCTCTCAAGAACAGAAGACTGAATCAATCTTTGTGTTTTAATAAGTTGATAATCATTGTGAAATATTTAATGTACTCAATGCCATCTTTGATCTTCAGGCTTCAATTAGAAATTCATTCCTATCTTTCCCTCACGCAAACTCCACGCCTGCATCTGTTTTTCTTTGCACTTACTTAGTACTGCTGTTTCCCTGTTTGATAGCCCATCCTTTCCTCTCTGTCTGCCTCTCTCCTCTCCCCTCTCACTGCACAGGACCCAAACCCCTGACTTTGCCTTGGTAATAGCTGGGTTTCTGGTTAGTATCTGCATTGCTCATTGCTTTGCATCCCTGTATTTACTTTGTAAAGATCCTGGTTTTCTGAGATCTCGGAAGGCAGCTTTCAAATCCACACCCACTTCCTCCCCCCAGGCAAGACTTTATTCATTTATTTATTTGCTCACCCAATAAATACTGACTGAGTTTATATCACTAGGTGTGGATGATACAATGAGGTCAAAACAGACATTGGCCTGGCTAAAGTGCGGTGGAAGATCTCAAGGTAGTGAGAGATGAACATTAATCAAATAGTTCTATTTCATATAACTATGTATCAAAATACCTCTACATGTGACCCCACTGGGGGTTGTCAGTGAACAGGGGTCAATGAAAAGTATCATTACGTGAACAGAAATCAGAGGTTGGGAGCGGATGCTCAGCAGAAGGAAGAGAGGGAAAATAGACCCCAAAGTGTCTCCTTCCCACTGTTTAAAGCTCTATATTGGGAAACAAGAGCTACACTCTTCATTCGGGCAGATCAGTGAACAGCCTCGAGGGTTGGGGATGCTTCTTCTCGCTTTACATAGTCTAAGAATCGCCTACACTGGAACTGGGAAGCCCCACAGGAACCATCTGGAATAACCTGTTCACTTTACAAGTGGGGATGGAGACACTTACTTATAACCACAGGGAGCCCCGGCTGGGCCAGACTCCCATTCCCCAGCTTCACAGTTAAAGTTCATTACCTGGGAGCATCTTAGAGACAGAAGGTCTGTGTCTTCCGTGATGATCTAGTAGCTATAATACTAGCAACAGTAGCTATCTTTGCTAGATTCGTCCATATTACATGCCATTCAACACGTTACACTCCTTCTCTGTTTTACAGTTGACCCAGTCACTCAGCGGTCCAGAGCTTGATACGTGTTTCTCCCTCTGTGGGCTCAGCTGGCTGAGCCCTCTATTCAGCTGGGGACCTCGGGCCAGAAAGCAGAAGGGGCTCTGCACAGCCGGCCTGACTTCGTCTCTGGAGCACAGCAGGCAGAACACGATTGGCCCTTTAGACAGCCTCGGTCTGTGGGCCCCACTGCATACTAATCAGTCACTAGAAATAGATGCATTAGGGACGAAAACATTTACTGGCAACACTATCTGGCTTCAATCTTTCACCTTCACTGGGTAATGAGATGAGCTAGAACATTAAAACCAACAAACAGCCTTTGGTGTTTACAGCAAATGTTTGCAAGGGAGCGGGAGCCAGAGGTGCTCGGGGAACATCTGGATTTCTGGAAATTGTGTGATTACACAGATGTGTTAGATTCATCAAGCTATAAAAATATCCTGTGATGTATGTCGGAGAAGAATAACAACCTCCCAAAATGGATTTGGTACAAATTATCAATCATCGCAAAGACACCAAGGAAGGCTGATTTGACTCCATGCTCTGGGAAGACCTTCAAAGCCAGGCAGAAGAGGCAAGCGACTGGGCGGGTGGGCTCATGTCAGAGTGGGAGTGAGGGCTGGGAGTCAGGGGTCCGGTCAAGCTACCACGCCTCTTCCATGATCTTCTCTCATTGAGCATCTGCTGTGCTAGTTGGTTTGAGGCCTTTTCTTACACATTCTTGGGTCTCTTCCAGGCTCACTCACGAATATCTTCTACTGACTTATAAAATTCTATGCATTGTGCTGTAAGGCATATTTTCAGTAGTCACTGAAAATATCCAACATCCTATTTCCTCAATATGGCATTTGTCTTCATGAGAACCTACAGCATCGAACCTAGTCCATTTGGGTCTCCTCAACCATTGACTGGCCTTTTTTTCATAGTTGAGCCAATCAATTAGTAGATGAGTTGTGTTTGAGACACTGCAAGCACTCATGCCCATGCCTGGACTCTTCGGAGCCCCAATACTGACTCCAGGAGGAACCAATCTTGCCTTCACTCCCTCCCCTGACCCTCATCCCACCCACTATTACGGGGCTCCTGTCTATTTTGCACAAATCTGTAGTTCACCCACAGAATTTCTTTTACTTTCCAGAGGCATCTGCCTTTCTCACTGACCACTGAGCTCACAATGCTGGGGATGCTGCCCTGTGTCTTTCCTAGCCTGCAGAGAGTCGAAATGAGGTGGTGACACACAACACCTCCTTCAAGAACAAAGACCTCGACACAAATGTCCTAGGGTTTGTGATTCTGAAATGAGCCCTGCCACAGCCCTGTCTGCACCCTGGAGAAGCCACAGGCTCAGGCAGAGATCTCTGTCTCTGTCTGGGAGCCAAGGTCACATGAAGAAGTCACTGCAACTATAAAGGGTGAGAGCACATGGAAGGCACAACAAGCAGCCCAGGGAGACCATTATAGCCAGTTCTAATTATTTTCTTTGAGGAATATAGCTTGTCACATTGAATAGTGTGAATAGGAAATCCTACCAGGAAGAGACAAAAGGCCAAGGTTACATAGATCTGCATGTTGACAGAAATGAGTTGCAGTAGCAGACGTCATATCTTTGCAAACCCAGGTGTTCTGACTCCAGCACAGTTTTCTTTCTATTCTGACTGATGCAACTGCATGGATTTCACTGTGGGTGGGCCCACAACCCCACCTTGGCTGAGTATGGTAGCATTACCGGGGGGAAGCACCTTCCCACCCACAGGTCACAGGGCCTAGGACAGGGCCCATTTAATGACCTCATGTTTGCAGATTTATGGACAGTAGGCAAAGGAATAAGCCAGTTAATTCAGCTGTTTACTTGAGAATCCCTACCTTTTGCCATAAACACAGACACTTTCAGTTAAGAATGTGTCTGCCAGTGCTAGGGAGGAAGAACCAGAAGTCCCAAGAAGTCAGTCAGGAATCCAATATCAATGATCACAGGGTGTGAATGCAAGCCATGCAAAGCACTTGAGTCAGAAGTCACAAAGGAGACACATGCGGCAACAAGCAGGGTGACCAGACCCACCCTGTAGTGACATCAGTGGCATTGCATTATGCCAGACACTTGGACTATCTCGCACAAGCTTTAGAAAACAAGAGAATGTGAAGGGGCATTCTGTAACCACCAGTATCACATTCATCCAAGGATTTTACAAGGAATACAGATTCCCACTCCTGAACTCAGATCTGCTAAACCAGAATCTTGGGGGAAGGGCAGTAATCTGCATTTCAACATGCCCTCGGATGATGCTTGAAGACATTAAAGTACAAGCACTACTGAGTTCATCACAATCGTCCCTGAAAGAAGAAATTGACAATTAAAACTAGACATTGACTCATTATGCCTGTATATCAGGCGGGGCTAGAGAAATAGCTTTTTAGGTCTAACCCCACTGAGCTCAGTGTCCAGCTCACTCCATAGTGACAGCCAGTTGTCCAACAGCCCTCACTATGGCCAGGCTTAACAGAAACCCCTCTGACCAGCAGCCAGGGGTATCTGCCCCAAGTCAAAAATATTTTGCTACAGGAAACCACAGCAGAGTCTCTTCTAGCCCCTACCACTTCCCACCCTAGCCACAGTCCCCTTCATTCTAAAAATGAGACCCTTTAGGGCCTGCGGAGATAGAAAATTGCTTCACCAAAGGCGACTGGGGGAAATTAGGGCCTCCCTAGCTTGGAGGCATCCAGAGACAGTGGAGGAAAACGGAGAGAAAGAGACAAAACGCCCGTTCCAATAAGGAAACAGCTTTAATCTATCAAAGTAATTCTCCTTCTTTCAGGGAAAGAGAACATGAAATTGCACAAAATGACTTACAGAATGGCGCCCAAGCTGATTAGCGCAGGGCCCAGAGCTTGCTGCACTTAGTATGTAAGGTAGAAAGTCCATTTGAATATTCTTTAAAAAAAATAATTCTCAACATGAAAAGGGAAAAGAAAGCATTTGTCTCTTCAAAGGACAGAAGTTTGGCGGAAGGAAGCACATATTTGGAGAACATCTTAGAAGAGAGAGGAGCTTAATGAGAATAGAGGCCAGGATCATCACTAGGGCATGTTTCACCCCAGTGTTTATCCGGCCCCGGTCCCTCTGCCACCTATGGGTTACAGTCCAACATCTCGGTAGGGCATTCGAGTGGCTTTAGGGTCTAGGTCCGGGAGCAGTGAACTTCTGTGAGAGGAAAAATGGTAAATATTTTAAGCTTGGCATGCTCTGTAACCTCTGTCTCAACACTGCCTTTGCAGCAGGAAGGCGCTAATAAATAATGAATGAATGCAAGGCAGTGACGACGTTCCAATAAAACTTTATTTGTGGACACTGAAACTGTATTTCCGCTCGGTTTCATCTATCGCAAAAGATTTTTCTTCTTTTGATTTTTTCATCACTTAACAAGGAAATGAGCGCGTGTGTGTGCCGCATTCATACGCGGTGAAGGGACAGGCACCAAGGCACAGTCTGCACCTCTGGGCTGCATGTTTCGCCCCTCCGTTCACCCCAGCATGCAGGGCCGCCTCTTCCTGTCAGCACATTCATTTCCTATTCTGCGCCAGCAGCCTGCTCTTTCTGCCTGGTTTTCTTTCTTTTCTTCTCAAATGCCCTCCTGGTTTTTCAAGTCTCCGGCCCACCCTCACAGCCCCCTCCCCACAAAGTAACCTCCTCACAAATACTTCTAAAGGAGTCTCCTCTCTCCCTCTGGACACTAAGCTGCTTACGAACTAAACAGTAACCCACGGTTCCATTCACCTTCCAACGAATCCCCTACAACAGACTTCTGAGTTAAGTTATTAGCCCCAAATCACAAACATGGACATTTGATCCTAAAGAGAGCTGTTGACCTGCCAGAGGTCACCTAGCAACTTAAAGACAAGGCACTGGTACTCACCCCCCTCAGCCTGCGTTCTCCTGCCTGAGAAAAGACCTCGGAGCTCCCAAATTGCCTATCACAGTGTCTCAAAAATTGGGGTGTTGACGGTCATACAATGTTCACATGAATATTCAGGTATGCTTGTCTTGTTTAAGAAGCCCCAGATTACTAGTGAGGAACCCAGCACCAGTGAGAAATGACGAGTAATAGCTGGCTTCCAGAGAGAAGAGTAAGACAAAGCAAAAAGTGATGAACAGTCGCGGGTGAACTCGAGGAGCACGGAGGGCTGGGGCTCGAAGGGCTGGGGTTCCTGCGGCGCCGTGGGCCAGGCACTGCTGTGAGGGCCTCCTGGGGGCAGCAGGGCCAGGTGATGGCGCCGGAGGCCTCCCCCTGCGGTGCCATCCTTGGGCCAAGCGTGCTGGGGCCTCTGTGGTTTGTCTATTTGGACACCACCATCCACGGGTTCTTTATTTTCTTTTTTGCCTTTTACTATTTATATTTTATTCTTACTATCTTTTCAAAAATGTTTATTTTGATTACTGAGATGACATTGGTTTACAATACTGCGTATGATAAGGGATGACTGTCACGCTACTACACCCACCACCAAAGCACCCACAGTCCTTTACCAGTCCCCACCTCCCCCCACCTTTCGCTTTGGTCTCATCCGATCCTCCCTCTCCAGTAGCCTCAATCCTACTTTGGGTTACAAGTAACAACAGCCACTGAATCTTAAAATACCTTTCACTAAGACAGGAGAATAGTTAGCTTATATAACTGGAAAATCCAGGGACAGAGTTGACGCCCAGAAAGCCTGAATTCAAGGAAATGATGTCCCTAGGTCACGCCCTTCCTCTCCACACAGCTTGATTCTGCTTACTTCACCCTCCAGCAGGAGTCTCCCATATGTAGGTGAGAGCTGGGATAGCGCCAGGCTAACAGGGATGCAGCCAGGGACAAGGTGCACCCCACAAGCTGTGCCAAGCTTGGAGAGGGGAAAGAGTCCTCACTCCCCAAACAGCACACACTTGGGGAAGGGAATTGGGGTACTCTCTAAGTACCCCAAGTCTCCTGGCTAGGGCCACGTGACAGGGAGCTTCAGCCAGTGCACACAGGGTTGAGAAGGGCCAGTTCCCCAAAGGAAGCTGGGCCCTGCAGAAATGTTGTGAGACGCCCACTCTGCTGATCACAGGTTCAGGGGTCATTAAAGAGACCACGATACTTGCTGACCTTCTGACTTCTGGACTAAATCATCTCAATGACTCTTTCAGCCTAGAAGCGTGAGATTCAGTGGTCACCCTGTCTCCCAAATGAGTTATATCCATTTCACCATCATGGCCGCTCTCATGCGTGTCCTCTCAGTCTAGAATGTTCAATTCCCTCATCTTCTGCTCCTACTGAGATTCTTCTCATCTTTGACAATATTCGTTTTCCCCTGCCAGATTCCTTTTGTTTCTGGGAAACCTCTGTGAAGCCATCAATGTTCAGAGATTGAAAACAGCAAGTACTGTGGGAGCTTTCTTTAATGATCCCCTACCCTGACTTTATCAAATAATGAACAGCTTCCTCCTCCATGTCCATGTGTGCAAGATACCATCTCAGCCTGTGGACAGGCAGGTTCTCATGTGATACAACAGCCTGCAAGGTAGGTGCTGAGCCTCCCACTTTGAAGATGAGGCAACTGAGTTTCAGAGAAGAGAAGTAACTTGCCCAAAGACACAGGACTACAGGACTAGTGAGTAGAAAAGCAAAGATTTGAAATCAGGTGCATTTGATACCCAACTCACTGATTTTTCTGTGCCAGCATGTGCTGCATGACCATGTGAAGTCAAATAACAGATTCCTCAGCTGACTGTATTGCATCTTGTGCACAGAGGGTTATGTCAACCATTTCACTCCATAGCAGCCCTGGCACTGGGAAGACGCGGTTAATTCTCCCCATTCTGCAGATGAAGAAACTGGCGAGCTGAATTTGCACTCCTTCCAGAGCAACACTGGTCATACCCTGAGATTCAAAACCAAAAGAAACAAAAACAATTCCTCCTCCTCCTCGGCCCAGAGGCAGCATGAGGGCTAAGATTGAATTTATACCGATCTGCAAATATTTTCCTCTTAAGTGTCCATTTTCACCAGACATAAATTGGACTGAATTGCCTTTACCTGCCGGAGCTGGAAAACTCATCTCTATAAATTGATCCCTTAACTCTGGCATCCTCCTGAAACAATTAGCTGCTCTCTGACAGCTTCCTCCTCTCTGGGCATCGGCCACGGACTGGGTCACCATCACCATGGCTTTTCTTGACATGGTCCACTTATATCTCTGTGCCCTCTTTTCTTCTCCAGCAGGGGACACATGTCCACTTCCACATACTCAGTTACTCCCAACTCCTCCTCTCCTGCAGTCACTTCATCGTGCCTGAAACAGTTCTCAGTCAGCTGCTTCCTCAGCACCTCACTGCCGCTGCTCTGTTCGGTCCTCAGCATTCCAGGCACCACCTTCCTTCCCAGCTGCTCTCCTCATCTTCCCCCTAACACATGCCCTCCAGTCTTCACACTGCACAGAGCATTCTGTGAGTTCAGGAACAGGATGGCAACTATCCATCTCTTGGAGGGGGAATGCTTGTCCATCCCCAATGAGGTAGGAGAAAGCTCCAACCTCCACTTGAGATGAGACACCATGTATTTCTGTTTCTGCTCAGGAGGGGGAAAGAGAGGCAGGCAAACTCTAATAGGCATCATTTATTCAACACTTACTATGTGCTCCCTGGTAAAGGCAGAAAACTGCAGAACTCTCCAGTCACCTCCTGGCTCTACTGCCTACCAGCCAGCGGACTGAATATTCTTTGTTCATTCCTTCAGTTCCTTTTCACCTTCCTCTTGCCAGCTCTGGGCCTCAGGAAGTGGCTGCTGTGGTCCCACTCAGGTTGGGTTTGGTACACCGGCAAAGAGGGTAACAGTAATCACTACCCACGGCCCCCTCCCTAGTTCGTTCCTCCCCCACCTGCATGGGGGAACAACACCTTTGGGGCAGCCCTCTCCTAGACGCCAGCTACTACCTACAGGTTCTGGTGCCTGCCTCTTCCTCACTCCCCCACCCCACCTTCCACCACCTCACCCCCACCTCAGCCAGGAGTTTATCATTCTCACCCAGCCTGAACCCTCCTTAATCACTTCCATTTGAGTGTGGCATGTGTTTCTTGCTACCTCTGACTTCCAGGATGGGAAGATCAGGGAGATGTTGGTCATAGAGAAGTGCACTTAGCAGATGAATAAGTCCTAGGGAATCTAGAATTTAGTGAATGTAGCTGACAACAGTATATGATCTACTTCAAAGTTGCAAAGACACTAGATCTTAAATGTTCTCTCCACAAAAAGGAAAGGACAATGACACGAAGTGATAAAGGTGTCGGAAACACTGTAGTGGTAAATCATATTGTAATATGTAAATGATTCCAATCAATAGGTTGTACAATGTAACTCACACAATACTATATGTCAATTATATCCCAAATATGAATGAATGAACAAATTATTAACAGAAAATAGAAGAGGACACTGGGTGAGACAGACCCCTCCTGAGTCTGGTCTCTGCATCTGCCTAAGGAGGATGCTAACAGCGGAGGATGAAACTCAGGGGATGACCTGGAAGACCATTGTGAGAATTAAGTGAGAAAAATCACTGAAACAGCGTCTGGCTTCTAGAGGACACCCCATAAATGTTCTTTGTATTATTAAAAGCCTAATTGTGTAGCGTCACCACCACTGTTCAAACAAAGAACCCATTCTAATAGAGGTCAAGTGATTTGCAAGGTCAACCTGCACTTAGCAGGCCCAGGATTCAAACCTGTGGCTGGCTGACACCAGAGGTGACTTTTATCTAGTGCAGAAAAGGAATGAAGGGGGGGCTCTGAGGCCCTTCCTGAGCTGTTGAGGTGGAAGCTGGCTTTTCGGTACCTCAGCCTTACAGGAACAGTGCTCCCTGTGCAGACCCACAATGCCCCTGGATAATCACTCTGTACATGCTGAGCTGGGGGGTGCAGGGGGGGGAGCCTCCTTGACCCCTGCAGGCAATCAGCTTAGCCCGTGAAGCATGAGATCTAATTACCCTTATCTAAGCTTAAATAACTGTAAATGTTATTGTTGGTCACAGGAATTATCTCGCCCTTTGAAAACACCCAGCGGTTTCCCTGACTGTGCTTTCCACAGGCAGGGGAACAACACTGTTCATGTCACAGGAACCCGCCACTATCTGCAGCCCAGTGTCGTGCAGACTGCACGACATTTTAGAAGATGCAGCTTCCTGTTGGTCAGTGAATGGCAACACAGTTGGCTTGGTGGTTACGGAGGAGAGACAGAGAAAGAGACCTGAGCATTCATTACCTGCTGGCTGAGAAATTTGGGGAAGTTGCTTAAGTTAACTCTCTAGTGTCCCCTCCTACTGATGTCCTTATTCTCTATCTCAGAAGTTTTTGGTGGAAAGTAGAATATTTGGAGGCAAGTACATGGCAGAATGGGTCAAGGATTTGAACTCATTCAGGAAAAAAGTTCGGGCATTAAATATAACATTAGGGAGCATTAGATATAACATTAGGGAGCAGGGCCCAGGAGGGGTGAGTCCAGGGATGTCCAGTTGCTAGCTAGAAGCATGGAGTAAGTTCCTTTTCTTCTCTAAACCAACTTCTTTCCTTCCTTACTTTGTTAAAAAAAATAAGAAGGATGACACTTCCCGCACAGGATTATTGCGAATATATATAATAAATCATAGAGAGTAGGACTATGATATAAATAGATGAAACTATAGAGACAGATAATTTTATATAAAATGCTAGCAAGTAGTAAACAGTCAGTAAATGGGAATAATTACCACGAATTACTATTTTGCTATTATTATTTATGGCCATCTCAAGACGATATGAACAGACAAGCAGTTTGGTGTCCAAGATAATGATGATGACACAGAAGTTTTTCATCAGCTATCATTCTAGGTAAGCAGCATGTCTTAATCAACTATGTGAACTACACATGAACCCTGTGCTAAGTACATTATCTCCCCAAAATCTTTACGACCATCCTTGGAAAAGATACTACTATTCTATTACTATCCTCATCTAGCAGGTGAGGAAACTGAGACTCAGAGAAGTTCATTGACTGGCCCAAGGTTGTTCAACTACTGTGAGGGGACTGGAGCTGGTTCCACGTGACCTGAAGGCCCATATTCTTCATGAAGGGGAATGAGAGAGTGCATGGCCAAGGTGGAGTGGAGGTACAATCCTGACAGGCCGCAGCCAGGAGATGAGGCCCTAAGGATCCAACTCCAATAGGAGCCAAGAAGCTCCTAGGGCCTTCTAATTAGAGGACCAGGAAAGAGAAGTTCCTGGAGACCCAGGTAGAGGCCAGAACTCAAGTCACTGTGGTCACAGTTCCACACAGAGGGTGTTAGGTGATTTCTGAAGTTGGAAAGTTGGAAGTTGTTAGTTGGAAAATCAGAGCCAGGTGGACTTGGGCTGGGTGCTAGCTCTTTGTCCGCTAAGTGCCTTCATTTCTCACTGTGGAGTGCTAACTAGTAATGGACATGGGGGGCAAATAAATGGTGCAAGTGGCACCGCTGGCCAGGCACGTGCTCCCCACTGGTGGGACCCCTCCCATGGCCTTAGACTCTGCGACAGTGAGCAAAATGAGAAATGTGTCTGTAGTTATGGCCATATTTGTTGGACATGTGACTCTTCCACAAATGAGAAAATCATGTGTTATCTGAGTGGCTGTGGGCTGGTGTTACCAATACTAAATAAACCATCATAAAGAGGTTGTGGGTCCTCAGGGACAGACAGAGGTAGGAAAGCAGAGCAGGTGGGAGCTAATCTAGAGAGCTGAATCTCAGGCCGTCTTGGTGACGTCAGAATGAATGTCACATGCTAATCTCAATTTATAAAATTTGCTTATTTCAATGTATTTTTGTCAAGTCAAGACTATAATATCATCAACTAAATAAACCTTAAACCTTTTCCGATTTGCAATGCATGACGCTTTCTTGACCAGCAAGCCATGCTCATCTCCTGGCCTGTCCACCCCACACTGGAATGGGCTTGTTATGGCCCAGGACCAGGTCTTCCTGAGGCAGCCTTAGTTCTACGCTAACATTCTGTCATCGGTGGTTTCATCCAGCTACTGTTCTTTTCTTGGGGTGAATTTCATAACCTGTCGTCAACACCCCCATTCTTGAGCTCTAGGGACAGTTTGGCTCCATCTCTGCATCCTCTAGGAATACGGACCTCCTAAGTCTCTCCTGTGACTAGGAACAAGAGTTCAGTAAACCTTACAAATGAATATGGAAAGAGTTTGAAGACAAAAGGACACACGATACTAGTAACCAGAGTAGATGTGACTGCGGACAAGCTTCCCTGCCTAAGTGGAGATCCCTCCCTGGGGCCTGTGGGATGATGGTGATGCCACCGGGGCACGGTCACTCTCATGAGACTGTGCTGACCGTCCCGCTAAGTCCTCCACTCAATCTTCCCAGCACCTCTAGAATTAGACACCTGGGCCCCATTTCCTGAGGAAAGAATGAGGATGGAAGAAGTGACCCTCTGAGCCACACAGCTAGTGAGATTTGGAACTGGAGTGAGGATTCAGCTTTCTCTAAAAAGGGAAAGACAGGAACTAGGAAGTTCTATCCTCACAGAGCTGTGTCTCGTGAAAAATGATAGAATCTATGAATGAACACAGCGCCCATGGTACTCAACAGCAAGTCAGAGAGAGAAAACTGCAGGCTTGGACTCCTGGGTCCAATTTTAAATTTCTAGCCTCCCCTCCACATTGTCCCTGTCACTCTTTCTCTAAAGTGGGGCTGCACACCAGCCGTGGGAGGATTCAACCACTGTTTTTCAGGAACTGGTCATCTAGAAAGGTCTCCTGACCTTGGGCTGTTTGCAGCCAGTTCACATTTCACATTTCTTGCCCCAGCCCAGTAAGTAGTGAGGTACTATTGTTACAGGGCCGGGAGAGAGGGGCATCACTGAACCCCCAAACCTGCCTGCTCTAAATAGATTCTGCCATCTGCTGCATCAAGACACAACATATAAGACTTTAATGAAAAGGAACTTTAATACAGTGAGTA